>NC_133365.1:7342374-7455556 GCF_049309525.1 Garra rufa | reverse complement strand
ATGGGCAAAGAAGGCTATAAAAATAAATCTGCATTGTTTCTCCTTTAGCTCTTTTAGTCTAGCCTGGGTGTCCCCATGCTGCCTTCCGCACAGCGCGATTTTATTCACGCTGGAAGGTAGCATGGAAACCATGGACCAAATTTTCACCTCAGATAGGGAACCAATCACAGAACGGGGAGGGAGCAGCAAGACGATGACGCCTTCTATGCGTCGCGACTCACCGAAGCAGTTTGTTTATAACTATGGATCCAGCATGGCAGCAAGTTATCATTCGATGCAGCCGTTCACATGTCGCGCCTAAAAACGCGTGGAAAACGCTAGGCGCGTCGCTTTCTCCTTTCCAAACCGCTCTGTAGCTTGCGCATGGAAAACGCAAGCGCGTCGCAAGCGCGTCGCAACCGCGTCGCTTCCATTATGCGCCACGCATACCGCGCGTCTACATTTGAAATAACGAACTTTTGCGCGCAAAGACGCGACATGTGAACGGCCCCTTAGATAGTGTTCTAAGTAGTTTAGAACGCAAGTTTATTTTGAAAAAAGAGCAACTTTTGGCGTTAAACCATCGCTCTGTATACGTCATCCGGTATGATTGAAACGATTGGCTATGAGCTACGCACAGGCGCATTTGATAGACATTCGTAGCGCCCAATAAACGGCTCTGGGCATTCGCAAACCACGCCTCAAATACGAGAAAATGAACATGTGGTTCCCAGACCACGAATCATGACGAAGTCATAACGTGGTCTGGCGTTAACCAGGCTAACCATTGTAAGTATTTGGCCTAAATTCCTCTTATTAGTTTGCAAATTAATTTATGGTACAGCCATTAACCAATGAGCCAAGACCCAGTGCCAAACTCAGCCCTCTGAACACATTAAACTGATGCTTTAGTGGCATATGCTGAAAAAAGGGAGGGACACATAAAACCAATCCATGTTAATGGCCCCTGTTGTTAACAATATTGGGAATAGGGGACATGGTGTTTTGTATCAGACAGTGTTACAGGAAATATGGTGTTTGTGGTCAAAGGACTTCAGATAAGGTTGGCATTAGATCTAGATAGAGTAGATCAGATTTGTGTATATATGCACTTGAGAAACATAAGAAGTTTACAAATTCTGAATATTCAGCATGCATGCCTCTGAGCATTATTTTACTCAAATAAATCAGCCACTTGATAAAGTGCACTATGGACCTGAAGCAAATCAAACTGCTTCCGATACAGCATCAGAAGAGGCACTTTCCAGTCAAACTAATAATTTTCAGCTTTAACTGCATGCAAAGTGGCTGTTTCAAAATGACCTCATTCTATAAATCAAGCAAATTATGTTTATTGCACATCCTTACATGAATGGATGTTATTACATGTTATTGCAAGCATGATGAGTGTGTAACACAACACAGGCCTTGTGCATGCGTTTTCAACTGGTCTGGATGCTCACTATGATTTGTTATGAGATCACTCTTATTTAATGTTGAAACAATGCATAGATTATTTCTGGCATCATTTTAGAAGTCAGATGTAAAGGGTTTTCTTTAAGTTTCCTGGCGATGATTCAAACTGAAAATTATGTGGTTCAGAAGACATGAACTTGATGCACTAATGCAAAGTTTGTGAAAGCGTATTTGTTTTATTTATGAGTGCAGTGATATGTACATTCTCTTCTAGATTTATTTGTCTTTTTTGTCCCTAGTTTTGTGTGTTTTTGGAGTCTCCTTATGGAACGTAAATGTCATACAGCCTGATTCAAATAAAGGTTAGAGCACTGTGCTGTTCTGGCCTTGAAAACATCAGGAAACAATATAAAACAGATTCCCTTAACTTTTTTTCAGTATACATTAAATCCATTAAAAATGTTAAACAAGTTCCATAATTATTTGTGTGTTACCATTTTCCAGCCTTTCTGACCAATTAAACAGTCAATTTGTGGATGCTGAGCAGCAATGCTTTGCTTGCTGTCAGGTATAATATAGCTAAAGAAAAAAAGTATTTGGCAGTTGGGCAGAATAATAAACTTGTTTTCCCTTTGAATTATGTTTATTTTCCTTTTTCCATTTTTTCTTGTTGTATTAAGCATAAACCACACTAAATTTTGTTTGATGTCTCAGAAAACGAGACTTTATTTTATTCAGCTTGTCAAATGAATGTTTTTTGCATAAGGATATATTAATTGGAAAACAGAACAGAACTAAGACTAAGAAAGTTTCATAAGGTGTTTACCCTATTTTATGGTTCAAGGTACTTCTTGATGCATACATGTGGGAGGTCATATATCAATGTGTTTGTGTCATCGAAACTGGAGGATTTCAGAACTTTCAGACTTGCTTTTTTGGACTAAGGAAAAGGTTTTGGATTTTGAATGTCACAGTACGTGTTCGTATTACTTAAAAGATCAAGAATAATTTGTTACTTTGTAAACCCCCTTTAACATTCAAAACCTAGTTCATAACTCAAGCTAAAATTTTCTTTAAAATTATTTACCATAAACTGCATGGATAACCAAGGAGTAACATCTTCCATGAAACCAGTTGTCTGACTCTAGTCCTGACTACTCACCTCTGGCCCATGGGGTTGTATATTTCATTGCTTTGACAGCCGCTGATGGTGATTGGGTCGAAGAACTGGAAGGAACGCAGGCCGACGCCGGAGATGGCCACGAGATCAGAGCGGAACATGAGGAGAATGGCTTTGGTGTGGTAGAAGGCCATGCTCAAGTCATGACTCACAGGGATGACCAGAGGATTGGTGCGGCAGCTCAAACGCCAGTCGCCTAAACATTTCAGGGGAAGGAATGGCCACATATGAAAGTAATCAGCATTTAGGCAACTGCCAATATTACAATCAAAGTTGACAGTTGCACAAAACTGAAATGTCACGTGCTCTCACCTAAGCTGTGGACGCCCTCTTTGGTGTCGATCAGTTGGACTGTAATGTTGCACTGGGCTTGGTCGATGTAGCTGGTTCCATCTGCGGCTAAGTGGATTATAACGGCTGCAGCAACCATAGGATGTGAGAAATATGCCTGTCGGAAACAAGAGCTGATCTTACATGCTGAAGTCTTATTTTATACCAGTGGGCTGGTATCCTGCAGAGTTTAGATCCAACTTGCCTCAACGCACCTGCCTGGAAGTTTTTAGTATGCCTAGTAAAAGTTTGATTAGCTGGTTCAGGTGTGTTTAATTGGGGTTGGAGCTAAACTCTGCAGGACAACAGCTGTCCAGGACCGACTTTGAGCATTCCTGTTCTATACTGTCAAAACAGTCACTAGATTAGGGGTGCCTAACCCTGTTCCTGGAGATCTACCTACCTGCAGACTTTAGTTCCAGCCCTGCTCCAGCACAGCTTTTTGTAATCAACAAGTGCTACCTAAGAGATTAATTAGCTGGTTCAGGTGTGTTTGATCAGGGTTGGAGCTGAACTTTGTAGGATGGTAGATCTCCAGGAACAGGTTTGGTCACCCCTGCACTAGATGCACATAAGTTGAAAATTGGGTCTAACCATCAGACCCACTGTAAATGCAAAACTGCATCACAGCAGGCAGAACCATTGTTTTTATTTTTATTTATTTTTATTTTTTTCATGCACTGCTCAATTTTAAGATTTAGGCTATTTTGTTTCCATAACATGTCATCCAGTTACAGTGGGAAAAAAAAAATCCAAATACACATTTGTGTTTGTATTATAACACTTCATCTATATGCAGCCTTAAAGGCTGTGAGTTTTTTTGCTTTCTCTGAGTCAAAAATCTTCACTAAACTTCACAGTTTTAATTCTATCTATATTTTGAAGGATTTTACAGAGGATTTAATTTACAATTTACTTGATTTATATAACATTTTATTCCTAAAACAAATAAAAAATTCATTTTCTTTTCCTGTTGACAATATTTTATGTTTTACTGAGGGATAAAAAGTTAAATATTAAAAACAAAGTCAACAAAGTAAAACAAGAATTTTAAACCTGGCTTTATTCAATATTCAGATTTCTGTTCTGGATGTATGTATGTTTGTTTATTGAAACAAACATTTTTACAATTTATGCAACTTATGCAGTTATAAGTATGTCTTAATGTACTATGAGTAATTAACTAGGGAAGCATGGTGACTGTTAAGGTTATATTCTGCGTTTTGTTCTGCATTTTAATTTGTATGACCTGGTTTTCCTATGCTTTTTTCTTGCTTCCTGTGTTTTCACTTTTCCTTTGTCATCATAGTAGCCTACTGAGTCAACTGAATTGTTAATTCTCACAACTGTCTCTTGTTTTACCCCTCATCAGATCTAGTATATCTTGCCCTCTGTCAGTTCAGTTTTTTTTACTTGTATGGCTTAGTTCCATACATTAAAAGCTGGATGATTCTGCCTTCTCACCCCATTTTTCTCAACTGACATAACAGTGATAACAATTCATTAAAAGTTTATCCTAATTACTTCTAATGTCTTACCTAAAGTAATTAATAAACCTGCACAGCAGCTTATATTCTGCAATGTATTTTAACAACTACTATGGCATGAAGCATATTTGTAGTTGAAATCTCCCAACATGTCAAATAAAATTATTATGATAAAAAACAAATCTCACCTTTAACCAGTATTGGGGATACCAGGAAACACCCTGGGCCTCTCGACATGGAAACCAGGCGTACTGAGACACTCCATCAGACAGGTCAAACACTTTGGACTGGCACGTCTGGGGAAAGACAATATATACATTTACCAAGGTTGGGCAAAATTCAGTTTGAGAATTAATTGAATTACAATCAATCAATCAATCAATCAATCAATCAATCAATCAATCAATCAATCAATCAATCAATCAATCAATCAATCAATCAATCAATCAATCAATCAATCAATCAACCACAAGAAAGGCCATCAAACTGTCCAAGTCCAAGGCTTTTTAAACTTTTCTAATCTAATTTAAAGAGGGTTTTATCTTAAATTTCTCACTCAGAATGTTCAAAGTCGGCTTATGTCTTTTGAATTTATAAGAGTTTTAAAGATAAAAAAAAAATCTTTTCCCTGTTGTTTTGTCTGCTAGAATCTGAAAAACAATGTGATGAAAACAATGTGATGTGTTGAGAATACTGCGAAAGTGATTTTATCGAACCTCACTGAAAAAAAGAGCTGTGCACATCATGACATTAGACAAGGACACCATGTTTCGTTCATTCTCCTGACCATATGAAATATGATACATGTAAATGGAGCCACTATGGAAACCTCAAGGAAAAAATAATGAAGCATCTGACCAAGAGAACTGTTGATGTGTCATGTATGATCTGGTCCCTCAAGGGAATAAAGCTATATTGCATTTCCAAGCAATGCAACCGCAGGTGGCACTTTTTTTCCCTAAATGCAAGGTGTGCACTTTTTTCATGTTTATGCGAAGCAAGAAGCCTTCAAATAAATCGCTGGTTGTGAAACAGACATGAGCTTAAAGGTATTGGATGCGCATTTGTAGTTTACTTAAAATCTCAAATAAATAATGATAATAACATTAGATAATAATTTAATAATAAGTAATAAACAGGTAATAATGTTTTAAATAATGTTAATTTACGTTTTGTTTCATAAGACCTCAAAATATCATCAGGGGCCACTGTATTCATTTTATGTTCTCATGCTTTTTTTTTTGACAGTTGTTGACTTGCATTTCATGAATCACCAAGGACCATGATTTTAGCTTGGAGAAAAAAAAGTCACCTACATCTTGGATGGTCTGAGGGTGAGTAAATTAATAGCAATTAATATTGTTTTGCATGAACACAATAAGTACATTGTACCTATAATACATTTTCATTCAGTTGCAATCAACATGCAATTAAGAGACTAAAACATTACTTTCAGTTCAAATTTGATGTATATTCTTTTAAAGTATATTATTAAGCATAATAAATTTATTAAGGTATATTAAGGTATATTATTCTATGTATATACTGCCATATTAAGTACTCTATTTAAAAGTATGTTTGCAAAGGCAAGGTACAAAAGTGTACCTCTACAGTGGCTTCTCGGCTCCTCTACGCGTACTTATCATTGATTTGATGAGGTCATTGGGGGAATGGCTACCTATCGGTGGGTGGTGGAAGTCTCCCTGCGGATGCATAGCAGGCCTGTGACATCACTGTAAAACCACAACATCACCGCCAGGAAAGGCCCACCAATAGCCCAGCATGAGGGGCTAAATAAACCAATAAAACAAATGATCTACAACTTATTGACTCAAACCACAGGTTACTGGAATGTGAGGACAGGCTGTAAATTATAAAAGGAGCTGGAAAAATCAACACTCAGTGCTCAGAGCTGGTTGGGGTGTTTTTTTCAACCGAGAGGAAAACCGATCTAAAAAAAAAAATACTTGATTGAGATCTTGAGCCGTGAGGCTGGTCACGTCAGTAAGGTGGATCACTGACAGCTGCAAAGTTCAACTCGGTGCGGTTTGGCGGCCTACTCTCAAGCGCAGAAAATTGTGGCGTGATGTAATAGTGGCTGTTTTTGTCACCATGTCTTACACTTTTGTATGTATGTGCAGCGTAGCAGACGACATGCAGAAAAACTGCACTTATAACCCAGCACCATGGTCAACCCAGCAACTGGATGTTTCAATGTGAAGTTAATTATAAGCAAACAACCTCAAGCATTCACTGCTGAAAACAAAGTAAGCCTGGGATGGTTTGACAATTGTGTCCAAGAGCTAATGTCTACCAGCTGTGTAGTGCTGGAGTGGAACGCCCCCCTACCACCACCTTACTACAGACACATATACACACAACCACAGCCAAACCCCAAGATTTTGTTTGTAAATCACCACTTAAGATAAAAGGGAAATGGAGAAGAATCATTGGGAGCCACAGGGGCAGGCCTCCTGCGTGCATGTCCCTCCTCTGTCTGCGTGAGCAAAACTCTTCTTGCTCAGTTCAGCTGAGGCCTTGCCATTAGCTTCCAGTGCATTTTAAAGCTTACTTTGTTTTTAGCCACTGGTGCAGTTTGTAGCTGTGGGCTCTGGTTGAAATTGCGTTCCTTGGGTTTGGTCCCCATCAGTTAAAATTACATTTGTGGCTGGGCCCCCAATAGCTTCCTCCCCGCTAGTGAAGGCCCTGATCCTACAACAGTTTTTTCTAGCAGTCCTCCACCACCTTGGCTATTTACCACTTAAACCAGTCAAAGAAAGTCTTTGGGCAGTGGTTTTTACACTGCCTCCTTTCTTTCACAAATCAATTCTAGGTCTAATGACCAGAACTAATCTGATTAAGAAGTCGGGCAAAATGTGCATTGTTTGGGGGGCTCCAGGAACAGGGTTGAGAACCACTGTCCTAGAGGGTACCTCAACATCAGGGTGAATCTCAAGCTTGAACCCTCCATTATGGATGGCAAACGAAATGTGCACACCACCTCTTCATTAAAGATTACTTGAACATGTGAACTTGTGAACTAAGCCAGTCAATCAGACGTGTCAAAGTTCAGCAGTGTCCATGTTTGCTGCTTCAAACAAAAGACCACAATTTCAGTGATCCTGAGATGTGGATATGTAACAGGTGTCCTTTGTAGAGGTAAAACAAAGCACTCCAGGGTTGACTCAGTCACGGCAAACCAGGGGGGTTCTCACAAAGGAACCCATGTTTCACCCATGTGTACAAAAAGCTTATTGAAGAACAGCTGTGTGACCTGGCACCGAATCAGCCCCTGGATCGCTTGATTAAAAGAATAAGTTTGCAGATTTTCAACCAGCTTTGCATAGTTATAATGTCTTTAGCATATGTTCATGAACAATCTGCAGTCTTTTTCCATGATACCGGCACTCTAAAGTCCTTGTTTATTTGTCAGCAAAAGTGCAAACGTTCAACCTGGAACTGTCGAAAGTCCATCGGATTACAGAAAATGACACAACCTGTGTTATCTAATAGACTTCTGGCAGCTAAAGCTAAAAGCTAATTTTTGTATTCCCACCCATGGACAGCCACAGCCACAGCCATTCTCCCTTCTCTGTTTTCTTGCTAGCAGTGTATTCCACCTTTACCAGTGTGGCTTAAATGAACCAGAAATTGTTGTTTTAGGCATTAAGTGTGATTTTGCAAGATCTCTCAATGCAGAAGCATCTACTGAACATTGAAGTGCATGAAAAGTGCAACCGAGCAGCTGTTTGTGCTAACTAGAGTAATGAAAAATGAACACATTTGTGTCATTGTGAACATTTAGAGGCATTTCGTCTTTGTTTTTCCTTCTTTAAGACTTTCAACTCTACTGTTGCTTTTCTTCAGCGTACACAAACCATTTTAAGGAAAATGAGTGTTTCTTGTTTGGAATCTATTTGCATATTTGCTTGTTTATTTTCCCTGCCCACATTGGATAAACTTGAACTTGTTTTTCCAGCGAAATTGGGACAAATAAGACAATGCTTTGCCAACTAACCACCTAACATCTGCAAGATATTTATCGCAAGACCTTTGTGAGGTTTAAGCAACCATCACGACATGAGGGAACCCTGCACAAAGTGCCATGTGAGGTAACATCCTTTGGAAGCCATGCAGAAAGGCTCAAAAATCTGCCACAAATGCACTTGCAGAATAAGGGGAAGTGTTGGGAGTGGGACTACACTTCTCGGCTAGGTGCAACCTCAACCATATCAATCTCTCACAGATGGTTTATGACAGCACTGATCTCATAATTGGGACTGCACCTGGTATAGCTTCATCTAGTGTGTCAAGCCTGAAGCATTGGCTCTTGCCTCTGTGGGCATACAAGGAAAATATGCGGTTGGCCAATGGCTTCCCAAGAGCGGTCCGACTGTGAGCTACCTCCACATCACATAAACAGCCCTAGTTCAACAGACTTCCAAAAACCCTGATGTGTTAACAGCCAGCAGTGTAAATGGAGGTTGCCAGTCCAGTCTTCAATGGGAATTATAAATGAAGCAGAAGAAGCTCAACAGTATGGGGAAACCAGCTGTCCCTTTTCTGGTTGCACGAATAATTAAAATCAAATTCTTAAATAAAATTTGCACAAAATTGGTTGATCGGCCCTAAATCTCTGGGCTTCTCTGTAAGTAAATTAGGAAACCCTGAGAGTTGACTGCACATAGTTATCTTGCCACATTGCAGCACAGCAATCAAAGCATTGCTGAAGACGATTAGTGACCCAGCGAGGAAATGGGCGTGACTCCTCTGTTCCTTCCCACCTTGCAAGACCTTGCCAGTGTTTTGTGGTTTCATCTGTTCACACGCAGACTCCAGCAGCACAATGCTCTCCTGTGTGCCGTCATTAGGCCTCCAGGGCAATGGAGCTTGCGTCATCGCTTTCTGAGGAGCATGGACGCTTTCGAGATCAGCTGGCTGCATTATGTGACCACGCTATGCTAGCATGTGCTTACTTACTGTTAACTGGTGAATTCCCCCTGGACCGGCATCAGCTAAAAGCAGCATCCCAATGGTGCCACCACATGAACAAGATGTTCTGTTCAAGCATTATTACATCGGAGAACTCTGAGTCCTGTTCGTGCTTGGCCAGGTGTAGGGTGTTAGAAGTACCTCAACTGACCCCAGCAGCAGTTAGCCCAAGAGACAGGTAAAATTAGGAGCAGGTAATTATTTAAATACGTCAACAGTAATTTTGATGCACGATTAGCTGGTCTGTGTAACAACCCCAAGACTTTCTTCCCAGGCTTTTAAACATGCACAGAATTGGAAAGGTTACACTCATGAAACTGTGTTATATAAAAGCAATTGCAGAAACGGTTGCCAAATTATAAAACTGTAAGCTATTATATTTACAAATTATGAAAAGCACACATTGCATGCATACTATTATATAATTGTGCAAAACAGGCATGTGCATCAAGCTGAATTACTCATTCAGGAAATAATGAGGAAAAAAACACTACTTTAATGAACATACAGTGTAAATTAAGTTCAGATTTGATGGATGCATTGTACGCTCTCAAATATTATTTAAAAATATTAAAAACAATGCTTTATATGGTTCCATTAAGAATATTTAACATCCATGGGAACTTCCCACTGCACAAAAGGTTCTTACATTATTAAATTTTGTTCACACTATGAATATTCTATGGTATCACTGCAAAAACTATTGAATTTTTCACTTTTTGAAATGCCTAATGTTAATGTTTAAACATTCTAACTTAGGTTATTGTGCTTTTGGCCAATTATTTGTGGTCACACTATATTTTAAGGTCCAATTCTCGCTATTAACAAGCCATTAACTATGACTTTTGCTTCAATAAACTCCTAATTTCCTGCATATTAATAGTTGTTAAGTTTAGGTATTGGGTAGGAACAGGGGCGTAGAATATGGTCATGCAGATTATGTGCTTTATAAGAACTAATAATGAGCCAATATGTTATTAATAGGCATGCTAATATGCATATAAAATACATAATATCTAAAATTGGTATATTTAAGGTATACATAAGTCTACGCATTAATATTGCCATCTTTTTCAAATGTGAAAATAACTTTATTGCATTTCTGCCAAATAAATACTGATCTTGTTTTAAACCATATAATTTGATAATTAACTTAGTTTCCTAACTATTCAAAAAAAGCAGTTGTACCAGGCAAATCATAATTTAAAGTTCCTTAGCACTGGCGATTTAGGAGTCATCTGTGAAAGATCACTGACTCCTCAACAGGCCGATAACAGAACTTTCAACTGGGATCTACAGTACGTAACTGCTCTGTGATTAATTGGTATTAAATGTTAATTTAATAGCGTAACAGCAAATGACCTAAATCAAGAGCACCTCTTCCAGGCCACACAGAAGAAAAGACACCGTGTTCTCTCTAGATATAAGACATACAGCCCATCTTTAAAATGTCAGGTGGTGAGCAGAGACGATACAGTGTGTAAGTTTTCAGATGTGACTTTCACATGAATTAAAGTGTGCTCCCTTGACCTAAAGATCAGCTTGTTCTTCACGGCAAATAGCTTGAAGCAGTGGCTCTAGGCCCACTGGCATCTGATGCTCCAGCACAGACCCATCCTCCCCCATGATCTGAAACTATCCCAGCAGATCCCTATCGGCTATGCTCATTTCCCTACAAGGGTGAACGGGCCTTGAAGGTACGGGACCCTTCTGAATGAGGGGACAAAACAAACAACTGAAGAAAACAAAACAACACAAGCATTTCAAAGATGCAAGTATTTCAAAGCTACAGACGGCAGATGGCACTCTAAGAGCCAGATGAAACTAGAGTCACGTGTGCTACATATTTAAAAGTATGAATGAAAAGAGTGAATCTCTGCTTAGGTTTTTTTGTGCATTAATAAGCAAAATTTACTCTTAGAACCATTTTTAGAGGGGTTGTCAGTATATTATGTAATGTGCAATTTGCATGGAATTTTTTACTTCTTGGATGTTTTAGGAAACAGCCGTTCCTCAGCCATACTTAACACTGTCTGTTCTTCGAAGGCAAAAGGCCAGGACATTGTGCACAAGGGCCGTTTGACATTGAGGTCGACGTGTAATTTCGCAGACATCTTTATGGTCTGCTCAGCTCTGGAGATTTTATCTTCAGTCTTACAGAAGAAACTAAGTATTTGTGGCAAGCCAAAGTTAAATGAAAAGGACCATTTTTTGCAAAAGTCAACAAACGTTTCAAAAGGCTAACCATTTAAAGTCATCTTTAGTAAGTAAACATATGAATAACTTTCATATTGATATTAATATTTCAAGATAAACACTTACTGAGCTGAAACTACTTATGAGTATCAAATATGACCCATCAGGCTTTTGAGGAATATTATTCAAGAAATAGAGTGACAAATGACATTTCCAGAATTTTTTGTAAGTAGCCTGCTATACTGTTATACAGATATCATTGATCTCCATTACAAGCATTCAGAATGCCATCTTTTTGGCCATATAAATATTAGAAAACTGGACCAAATTGCATATTTTGTTCAGTTTGGGTCTCAATATTCTCACTACTTTGTGTACTTTAATTACGTGCTTTGATTATGGTTTCAATAAGAGAAAGTGAAGTCACATCAATTGATTTCACATCAATGTCACATTAACCTCTAAACAATATTTGTACTGGTAAAAATGGCATAAACTCTTAAAAATAAAGGTGCTTTAAAGGGTTCTGCACAGCGAAGCCATAGAAGAACCATTTTTGGTTCCACAAAGAACCATTCAGTCAAAGGTTCTTTAAAGAACCATCTCTTTCTTACCTTTTTATAATCTAAAGAACCTTCTTTTGCCACAAAGAACCTTTTGTGAAACAGAAAGGTTCTTCAGATGTTAAAGGTTTTTATGGAACCATTTAAGCAATGAAGGTTCTAAGAGTTTATGCAGTTTTAAGTCAGCAATAATATTGCATCTTGTCAAGTTAAGAACATTTTTGTTGAGCAACATGCATCAGATAACAGGCTGTGGGTGGTCTATGAATGTGCAAAATGTCTAAAGCTTATCCACACAGACACCAATTTATACACCAGTAATTCAAAATGTACAGTGATGTGATGGATTGATTACAGAACGCTGACATGATTGACCTCATTATACAGCTTCTGACACTAATCGAGCTGAAACACCCACTAGGTTACCTCCATCGCTGTGTGAATGCACCTAAGGCTGAATTTAGCGGGACACTAACCTTAGTAATAGCAGGATATCCAGCAGCCACGTCGGCTGGGCAGTACAGCCTCTCTTCATGGGACACTTCCACTGAGGTGGCCCACTGATCCAAAAAACCATTCGGTGTGTACAGGCCACAATCCTTCACGCTCGTCTCCCGCTCAAAGTCTTCACAGACGCCGTCGCCGTCGTAATAGTAGCACATGCTGGGCTCATCTGAAGAGAGGCGTTCATGTTTGGGTTTAAGAAAAACAGAGAGAGACAGTCGTGTTAGCATCATATAAATTCTACAGGCTTTATACTGCAGACTTTGCAGCATATGCATGTTCTCTGAATATAAATATGATACAGTTTGGGAAGCTGCATTGAAACTACAGCTCGCAAGACACAGGCTATTCACACTTTTTTATTTAATATTTATTTTTTCTATGATCAATTGAAAAATTCATAAAATCCGTAAAAATCATTGGTATTGACTACTGATATTTTGGTATACATTATAACCAATTACATTTGCATATTTGTGCTAAAAAAGTTCCTCAGGAATTACGAAGATTTACAGAAGCTTAGTATCATACTAAACACCCAAAAGAAAGAAAGAAAGAAAGAAAGAAAGAAAGAAAGAAAGAAAGAAAGAAAGAAAGAAAGAAAGAAAGAAAGAAAGAAAGAAAGAAAGGTTACATCTGATACACCTCTTGCGTGTCATTTACTGGTTACTCTCTCTCTCTTGCAGTCTATCCTGATATGCTAACAAATAGCAAATGCACATGCTTTGTATATAGTGCTTATCATCTTGGCAGCTTTATGTAATACAGAGCTCTTCAAAAAGTGGTTCTGTAGATGTATTGCTTGAAGGCCTGCCAATTATTGTTTGATCTCCAAAAAAATCCATTAAATTCCATTGTCCTTTCCACATTAAACTGCATTAAGTAAAAGTCAAATTTAGTGCATGGTCATATGACTCAATCTGATATGTCGCATCAATAATACTTATTTTAATGGCTTTCAAATATAAGTATCATAAATTATGTATATACCGTACATGTTACTATACTAATGTTCTTATGGGCCAGACTAAAATGCTGAAATGCACCACTCAGTTTTATGCAATGCAACAATGCACTGTAACTCTATCCATTAAGGGATCAAGGTTGAGTGATCTGCTGTAAGGATCATTCATATATTTGACTATCCTGTTTCAAAGAATTAATTTAGATGTTGATACTGTACAAACACAAGAAACAAAACAGTTGGAAAATCTGTAAGTACCATTACAGTGATATAATTAAATGTAACAGCGCAAATTAAAAGTGCATTATTAGAAGAAATTACTCTGAATTAAAAGCATTTAAATGTCTGGTGAGTGGCCCTAAAAGGTTAACGTTTTATTGCATTTAAAAATAACATGATGCCAACTAAACCTACCTGTAAAATAATAGAGTTAACAAAACAAAAAGTGAATGAAATATGCAAAGAAGGAAAAATATATTGTACCGGGTGTGCTACAGAGCAGGTTTACTATGTCAAAAAAGCTAACTTGATCTCATGACGAAAACGCAAGACGTGGAACCTTTCATACATTTTGTGACATTGCCTATTTGATGTGAAATGTCCACTGTGTGATGCTAAAAGAGTGTTTGTTTTTTTCCCCTAGAACAGATGAACATACATATAGTACATTTTGGTTGACATTGGTTTTGTGTGTCACTGCAGGTTTGACTTGAAATGTCAGTTGAGTTGCGCTATAACTCTAATGCTCAGTAACATTTTATAATAACATACCATCTGCACTAAACCTAAATTTACCAGATAGTATGAACAAAAGCAGTTGTGACGTAAAAACGCAATCATGCCGTTTTAGCTTGCTTTTCGATCTCTCATTTTTCATGTGAGTCATGTTTTTCATGTTTTTCATAACAAAGGATTCCACATCCTAAGTCCAACTCTATGCCGGAGTAGCTACAAGCTTGTTATGTCTGAAAAGTGAAACATATTGAGCTGTGATCACAACTGTGTACAAAAATGATTACAAGTGCTCGCTGTTTTACCGCCTCTAGTGTTCAGGTAGAAAAAAGCCAAACATATGGAGCTGGTTATGTGATGCAAACAATAAAATGTATTAGTTTACAAATCATCCACTATGGTAAAAGTGTTTTGAGCTCATAACATAGTATTGTGGAAGGAATTGCATGAAAATAAAAAAAATCTGTCCCTGTAATTTTAATTTCTGTGGATTGGAATAAAAGTTGTTGGTATTTTACTGCCTCTAGTGTTTATTTCAGCTGGAAACTCTAGTGAGGTTTATAGATGAAACTTTTTTATAGATATACTTTTTTTTTATTATTATTGAGACCAGACTGAAAGTCGGTCTGTATTAAACACCTATTAGTTATAGTGTGACTTTCTGTATAGAAGTCAGTTAAAAATATTTGTTGATCTTTTGGAATTTAGTACTAAGAGTCTTGAAAATGAAAAAAAAAAAATCTACTCTAGTTACATTTTCCTTTTAGTTTAACTAACTGTGATGTCCTTGTTTGTATGAGACCACACACACAAGATTGTTGGATATCATAGGTAGCAAAGTAAACATCCACACTTGTCAATGATCAGTGAATTCAGAACATTTACCAGCCATAAATAATATGTCTACCAGCTATGAAACTGTTTAGCATTTTTCTCTCTAAATATGCATGCTTTTGTCCATGAGTCAGTGGGTTTATTAGGCAGTTTTCCCTTGCATGCTGAGGGCAAACACCACAGGTCACTGTCACACTCACAGCATCATATCAGAGAAGAGCCAGGCTCGGTTTCTGAGAGAAACTGGACCCACTTCAAAACTGTGAAGACACATTGTGATCTTTTCTCCTAAAGTGTTCACTTTGATGACTTAATGTGAGCAATATTCAACATATGTGTCACCACATGGAGCTCTAGAGAATCACAACAGATGTTTTATTTAGCAGACGGCTTGCATGTCTGATCCGAATTGCTCGCGCAATTTACATCAGCGAGGGTCAGATTGTCCTTCTCAAATTGCATTCCAAACCATCATGCTGCAGGTCCTAATAAAGTTACCGGCCAATTCCAGAGAACTTTCTCAGATTTGGCGCTTGCGGGTGTTAATTTTGGACTCTGGATACATCTATGCTGCCTTCAGAATCCAGCCAGATGAAGGCATCTTAGCAGACAGGATGTTGCACAAACATTGGTTACAGATGTGCCTCGATGCCTTCCTACCTCCGAAGGCACCATTTTTCAGGTTTCGGACACATCAGGTTTTTTTTCCAGGGCTATGAGTGAGACAGGAGTGCTGTTGAGTTCTGAGATATTTGGGATGAGTTTTCCAGGCCATGGAGCCGCTGTTCCTCACCCTTTACTTTTTTCCCTCACTTTGTCGCTCACTATTTCTCATTCCCAAATCTCCCACTTTTACATTTTCTCTCCCACAGTGTCTCTCCATTCACTCCCACCCTGTCTTTCTGTCTGTCTCGCTGGCATTTAAAATTAACAAATACAATTGAATATTAGTGGCGAACCTAAAATGAATTATAACAACAATGGATAATACACTAGGAAAGAGACTGCTCACAAATTTAATTTAGGGACCATTTCTTACTATTAACTAGTTGCTTATTAGCACGCATTTAGGTTGTTTATAAGTATGAAGCACATATTAATGCCTTATTAATGCCTTCTGCATGGTCATATTTTAGATCCCTCAATGCTACCCCATAGTATAAATAAAAATTTGTATCTGGTAATATTATTTAATAGACCTAAGCTAACACTGACTAACAATGAACAATTGGATTTTTATTAAATAAAAATAATACATACTCTAACATTAGTTAATGCATTAATTGTAAGTTAATGCATTATTAGTAACGCATTAACCAATTTAATCAACTACCAAGTCATGTCCGTTAATAACATAATTAAGAAAAATTACCTACTGTACAGAATAAGACTGAAAGTGCCCAAAATAGTGATATTGTGCATATGTTCAGTGATAAGGAGACACAGACTGTCTCTCTTTCTGTCTCTCTTTCTGTCTGTCTGTCTGTATTTCAGTGTAAGGGGTTCCAGCAAGGAGGACGAAGGCTTGCCGTGCCAAGTTGGCTCAAGCCTCTACATAAATTCCAGCGCTCCCCTCTGCTTAGCTCTGCTGATGTTGAAACGAGGGGCTGCAGAGGGGGACAAACACACACACACACACACACACACACACACACACACACACACACACACACACACACACACACACACACACACACACACACACACACACACACACACACACACACACATCTATCGTTCACATGGCCTTATGCACAGTCTACAGCCATACATAAACATGTATGCACGTCTGTGCCACACCGTACCTATGACACGGTTACACTCCTCAGATACGATAAGATGAGCAATTGTACCTTCCTTGGGCAACTCGATTCTAACGCTAACACAGATAACACCATATTGAGATAAGGAAAACCAAACGCTATCTTTTGGTTCAGCAGAGTGCAGCTATAAAAACAATCAGTTGCAGAGTCAGAAAGACAAACGCTTCATTCATGATGGTGCCTGATGGTTCCACACAAAAACACAAATATTTCAAGCTGCCACACAGATGTGATTCCCTCAGCAAATGGTAGAAATAAACTCTCAGACAGAAATGTGTAAATGTCTGATATTCTGAAGAAGAAGAAGAAAAGCGTGTATATCACTAGCAGTCTCAAAGTGGAATGCATTACTTCAAAAGATCCTCTTCTGTTCACCAAGGCTAGAATTATTTGATCGAAAATTCAGTAAAAATAGTAATATTGTGAAATATTATTGAAATTTAAAATAGCTGTTTTCTATGTGAATATATTTTAAAAAATATAATTTATTCCTGTGATATAAAGCTGCATTTTCTGCTTCGTTACTCAAGATCCTTCAGAAATCATTCTGATATGCTGATTTGCTGCTCAAGAAACATTTCTGATTATTATCACCAGTGTTGGGGGTAATGCATTACAAGTAACATGAATTATGTAATCAGATTACTTTTTTCAAGTAAGTTTTCAAAGTAGCGCATTACTTTTTCATTTACAAGAAAATATCCGAGTTACTTTTAAAAAAATTGTATCAATGTCCTTGGCATGACCCAAGAGATTTTGAGATCACTTTCATTACAATAAGCCATTTCCATCAGAAGTTATTAGCATTTTTCAAAATTTCCTAATAACACCAAACTTTTTGAGTAATGTCAGGGCATGGTGCCGAAGACACATACCGAGTTTCGTAACGATACGTCAATGCGTTTGTAAAATATCGCATTTTATGACAAATTCAAAATAGCTGACATTGGACAATTGGATATGTTTTCCCTGAATCTAACGAGACCAGTTTCGAAAAAATTTTCATATCTCCTGACTACTAGGTGGCACTGTGCCGAAACACTGCAGGTTGCCTCAGGTCATGCTTTTTATAACACACACCAAGTTTGGTCTCAATACGCCAAACCCTTGTGGAGATATAGCTTCACATCCATTTTTGCGTACTTTTCGAAGAATCCGTTATTGCGCGTTTTTCGAGAACGGTTTGACTAATCAGCTTAAATTCCATAACATTTTGCCAGCATGGTCTGAAGATGATCTGAGCCAATTTTGGTGAAAATCAGACAAACGGTCTAGGACGAGTTCGAAAAAGTAGGTTTTTTAAACATTTAAAAATAGAAGAAAAAAAACTAAAGCTTACAATTTTTTAATTTTGGTATTCATTCGACTCGGCATCAGCCAAGGATAGTTTGCGAGCCAACACTGAATAGGTCTTATGGATGTGCTCCATATCATGAGCCGTATAATTGTCTACTTTAGACTTATGAGGCTCTTTGCATTTGTGTCTAACAGTAAACACAACTATCCTACCGCTGTCTTTCAATGACGTAATCCTTCCTCAGGCTCTGACCATAAAAACAGAGACCGGAACACATTCTAGTATTAATAATACAGAGCGAGAGAAGGTGCCAAGACATCCTTCATGAATTTGTTAGTGTGTTCGTTTTGAATTAAATGTGTTACAGATTTTACAAGGATGCCATAATGCTAGTGATAAAAAATAGCTTTGGCTCTGGAGGGAGCGAATAAAAGAGCTCAGCTAAAGTGCTGCTCTCAAAGATGCTTTTTTCGGAGTGAGACGATAACACATCTCGCAAAACCGTCAAGCAAACTGACGTACGGCAGTGACTACATTTAAAAGCGTGCCACACTTTCCGACACGCAGTCGTAGCCGTATGACAGATGGCTGTAATGAGCTGCTGATGCACTGCCGCTTTCTCTCCACACTTACCAATACAGTTAAAAAACGGCTCCTTCTTGCAGTGGCCGGAGCAGCCGTCTCCATTCATAGTGTTCATATCATCACATTCCTCTCCCTGGGACCTGAAATAAATCAATGCATACGTAATAAACATAATGATGATTTCCCTTGGTGGATATGAATCTGTGCTGCTAAAAGCATGCATATTTGAAAGCTGCCGTGCGGATGTGGCAGTATATCTTTCAACAAATTTGAAATAATCCTCCAAATCAGTGGCTCTTAAACTTTTTGACACAATATTCAAAAGCCCTTTGTATAATAAAATATTAACTGAACTATAACTGCAATATATATTAATTTTATGACCCCAGATTTTTCAAGAGTTGTATGTTCTTCAAGAAAAACGAAGGGTTGAGTAGATTAAGTAACATGTTTTAAGTTTATATTTTGATATGTTGCGGTTTATATTATGTATGGTATTTCTTCTTTTACTTCTTCCTCCTGTTCTTCCTCTTCCAGCATTTTAAGTTGGATTGTTCTTAAATGTGAACCTGGACCACAAAACCAGTCATAAGGGTAAATTTTTTCAAATTCAGGTTTATACATCATCTGAAAATCTGAATAAATAAGCTTTCCATTGATGTATGGTTTGTTGGGATTTGTTTGGCTGAGATACAACTATTTGAAAATCTAGAATCTGAGGGTGCAAAAAAATTTAAATATTGAGAAAATTGCCTTTAAAGTTGTTCAAATGAAGTTCTTAGCAATGCATATTACTAATCAAAAATTAAGTTTTGATATATTTATGGTAGGAAATATACTAAATATCTTTATGAAACATGATCTTAATCTTAATCTTAATCTTAATCATAATGATTTTTGTCATAAAAGAAAAATAGATCATTTTGACCCATGCAATGAATTGTTGGCTATTGCTACAAATATCACAAATGTATTGTTAATAATATTAATATGAATTATATATTAAATATATTTAAAAAATGTATTCATTTATATAAGTGTACCTTATTTTTAAGCTGATGTACTAAAAAAAAACTTAAACACCCATAGTTCATTTTTAGCATTTAAATTAAGCTAGATTGTTTAAATGTACTATTAATTATGTAAATATTATATTTTTAACAATATATTGATTTTAATAATTTAAAGTTCTCAGCTTTTTTTATTCTAAGGCTCCCTACTATGCAACACAATATTCAAAAGCCCTGATTTTACTTTAACTTTAATACACATTTAAATAATTGAAAGTGATCCTGCAGGCCCTTGAAAGTGTGCTAAGACACTCTAGTGTTAAGATCTACTGCCCTAAAGGCTTTGGAAACATCCAAACCTACCTCTGGATCAGACCATCTCCACAGTATGGCGCTCCAAGGCGGTGTGTCAAAGGAGGTGATGGTTCGCTCTCAGTCCGACTGGAGATGGTTTGGACCTGGTATGTGTATATCTCACCATACTCAACATCCCTGTGAAAAAAAAAAAAAAAAGCAAGAAACCGTCACACATCTGTGCATGATCAGACATGTACTTTGCATTATGTGGTATTGTTTTATTTCCGTGTATTTTCTGGCCATTGTGAAAGATGATTTTCCACTCTATAAAAATCTAAACAGACAATAAAGTTCAATCAAATAAAATAAAATCATCCTTAATCTGCTGAAATTGCTGCCTTACATATATGTAACAATATATTTACTTATATGTCATAATGTATGCAATGTTATATTTAGTAATAAACTTCAAAAACATATATTTTATACAGTATATGTATAAATATATTGAACATATATTTACTCATGCAGTATATGCACATATATATATATATATATATATATATATATTTCTTAAATTGTATAATTATTTAGAGTCAACAATAGCACAAGCCCATCATGCATGTACTAAAATACTTAGTAAAGAGACTGTCACTGTGCACAACCATTACTTTTTAAATAAAGTAACTTAATGGTGTTTAGGCTCTACTCTTCAGCACAACGGTAACCCCAAAAACTCAGACAAACCAGAAACCTTTTTAAATTCCAAAATAACAGAACATTAAACACTAACAGATCTCCACCTATATTAATACTGAGCAAAAACACATGAAATAACAGTTAATTTTGAGATTTACTCTCCAGTCAGAAGCAAATCTTTATGTTAATAATGTATTAATATTACATGCAATGCTCTTTTTGTCTTAATTTCTAAACGTTTCTATTTGTATCAATGTATATATTGCAGTATATTGAAAAATATAAGCAATATGCAAATGCATTATGTAATATATTGCATTATATGTTGCAGTATATTCTCATATATTTTTGTTTTGTAAGGATGAAGTGGTCCATGAGTTCAGACAATAACAATTGACAATGTTTTAATCACTAAACTAGTCTACACCGCAAAAGAGAGCAGAATTCAATCAGTGTTTGCACACTGAACAAAACTTCTTGTTTTGTTTAGACTAATCTTAAAACCTCTGATTGGCCATTGCATTAATAAGCTCAACAGTAATGTGTGTGATTGCTTACAATGTCTAAAAAAAGTGTCAAAAGAAATCTTTGATGCAACATGATCAGTAGAAAGTTTGCATTAAATTTCACATCACTTTAATCATGACAGTTGTAATAGATTTAGTTTAATTGTGCCCCTCCACCCCCCTTATCTGAAAATTCTGACTTTCTTTCTTCACAGTTGCTAGCTTATGAATTAATTTCTCACAACTGAAAGTTATAAATTCGATTCTGGCTTCAGACTTTTTTCTCTTGTTTCTATATCGCACAATTTTGAGTCTTAAACTCTCAATTGTAAGTTAACGTCATACAATTCCGGAAAAAAAAGTTGAGATGTAAACTCAAAATTGCGAGATATAAACTCACATTTCTGAGAAAAAAAAAGTCAGATTTGCACGAAATAAAAATATAAGTAAAGGAGTCAGAATTGTAAGTTTATATTTTGCAGTTTTCAGTTTACATTTTAAAATTCCAACTTGTTCCTCAGAATTGTGAGAGATAAATTATATGAGAAATATAAGAAAAGAAGAAAAAGAAATAAGAAAAAAGTCAGAATTGGGAGGTGTAAACTTAAAATTGCGAGACCAACTTCACTCCCCCCAATCAACAATCCCACAAACTTTGGGTTACAAGGCTGACTCTCTAACCATTAGGCCACGACTGTAGAGTTGGACATCTTTTTTTTGGCCCAAGCCCCCTTTAATTTCCCTATTATCTTCGAGCGTAGCTCAAACATCTCCTAACAGTGGTCAATTCAAGCTGTCTGACCTTTTTGTGCTGAAAAAGAAATGCTGTCAATCCAACACAGCTCTTTCTACATCCTGAACTCACATGCAATCGTAGTGCCAGTTTAGTGCTGATTCTAAAACTGCAGCACACTCCTCATTTGTCACTTTGAACCACTGGCTGCTGGTGGTTGAGATCAGGTCTTAGATAAGAGACATCTGATCTTGTGTTGGCCTGAGGAGACAGGCTCTCTACCCAAGTTGAACCATGTGAGATGTCATGAGGGATGAAGTTGTGCTGAGACAATGTAACCAAAACCTGTTCAGTTAGTGCTGGGCTTCGAGGAAAGGCTCACGGCGTTCTGGTGGCGAACGATTGTGGCGGCTGATAATGAGCAAAATAGGCCAGACATGTTTCATCCCTCAGAGGAT
Organism: Garra rufa; assembly: GCF_049309525.1. Taxonomy (NCBI): domain Eukaryota; kingdom Metazoa; phylum Chordata; class Actinopteri; order Cypriniformes; family Cyprinidae; genus Garra; species Garra rufa. The sequence goes on along the minus strand of NC_133365.1, from coordinate 7,432,971 downwards.
AGTTGCAAACAAACACGAGTCGCATCTTTTCATAGTCATATACTTCTCTGAATGAATTCGACTGTTGTCCACCTCAAATGACTTCCAGAACAAACATTTACAGATAATGTACTCACCCCTTTGTCATCCAAGATGTTCATGTCTTTCTCTCTTCAGTTGTAAAGAAATTATGTTTTTTGAGGAAAACATTTCAAGATTTATATCCATATAGTGGACTTCTATAGTGCCCACGAGTTTAAACTTCCAAAATGCAGTTTAAATGCAACTTCAAAGGGCTCTAAACGATCCCAGCCAAGTAAGAAGTGAAAAGGTTATTTTCTGGCGAAAAGGTTATTTTCTAAAAAAAAAAAAAAAAGTTACAATTTCAATCTACCCTAATTGTCTTGAACTGGAATACACAGAGTTGACACAGAGCATTTGAGGTTAAAAAGTATATAAATTGTAATCTTTTTTAGAAATTAAATGATAGTTTTGCTAGATAAGACCCTTATTCCTCAGCTGGGATCATTTAGAGCCCTTTCTAGCTGCATTCAAACTGCATTTTGGAAGTTCAAACTCGGGGTCACCATAGAAGTCCACTATATGGAGAGTAATGTTTTCCTCAGAAAACATAATTTCTTTATGACTGAAGAAAGAAATACATGAACATCTTGGATGACAAGTGTTTTTTTTTTTTTGCTCTAGAAGTGAGCTTCTCCTATAAGCCCAAGATATACCTTTTTTCTTTTTTTGTACAAGTATGCTGGCGTATGTATACAGTCGAATGCGTAGCCTTTCAAAATACAATCCATTTGATGTTTAGTTTTGAAAAAATGTACTGTAGAATTACTTTACATGTGCTTTAGTATGTTAATCAATACTGTAAATTTACTACTTTAAAGCACAAAAACGATTATTGAAATAATGAATTCAAAGCAAAGTTTTTAATTTGACAATTGTTTAAAGTGCACTTAAGTGTGTTTCTTCTCTCTTTTACTACACTTAAGTAGTTGATTATCGTATATTTATGATTACACTATCTGCAAGTACATTTTAATGTACTTTTAAGATTTGAAATACACTACAAGTGCACATTTAATACGCACACTTGTTTTTCACAAGGAGGGTTCTATGTGAATGGTCTATTGTAAAACAGTCAATATACACACATCTGTGATGTTACGCTGGAATTGAAAACAGCTGAACTCTGCTTACTGTTACACCCTTTAATTAATTTCTTAAAGTTCGGACAAACCCCACCACTAGAACCCACCCACAAAGCAACACAAGAGAATGTGCATTCAGAAAACCCCAAATCTCTCAGCTTTCCAAAAGTACACAAACAGAAACACACGTACACCAGTCATTAATTAAAGAGCCAACACGAGCGAGAGGAAAATACACAAAGCCTTCATTATTTGCATTTATGTTGGCCTGTTCCCCCAGAGAAACGCAAGCACTTCTCTGCTGATTAACAAAACAACACTGCCAAATTACCAGAGCGCCACGGACATTACGTTTATTACAAACGCCGCAGGTTCACATGAGGCCAAGTGTTTTTTGCTGCCGTCAGCAAAGTTATAAGGTGCCTGTTCTAATGGGCAGGGAAGCAGTAACATTTAATAAGAGGCAAAACAAATCATTCAAATTAGCACTTGACATGAATGACACCGGCAAAAGGTTTACGCGGTAATTTGCCTGTGTTTTGGATAAGGGGAAAAACGTCTGTGAAAATCCCATAAAATGAAACAAGAAAAACACAAATAAGTGTTGCACAGAGAAAAGCAATTTACACAACACACACACATATGGACATACCACACAGAAACCTTCGACTTCAGTATGTGTAAGGAGATTTATAACAGGAAAACTGCTTTGACTGTGGCAGTTTTTGAAATTGCAAGTCCAGGTCAATGTGTATGAAAACACACACATGTGAAAGGATCACATCATCAGTATATATCCAAATAGAGAAGACATTTCAGCATTATATTTGTTGTTTGGTCTTATTATTGTGTGGTTTAAAGGGATACTTGTCTTTCTGAATAGGAGATAAGAGGGAATGTCTATGGAAATTCAAAGTTTATGGGATGTTGTTGTAAAGCAGTTTGGTATAACACTACTTTTTGGATTTGTGTTTGTCAGACGAAGTCTGAGCATTGAAACATACACAACTAAGACTTTTCAATAAACTAATAGAAGCATGTTTATACAGTTTTTAATAACCACACAAACACTGGTTTTGGGAGCCAGACAGAGACTTGCTGTTAGACAACTTCGCTGATTAGTTCTGATAGCAGACAAAACATATATATTCTGACAGGATCTGGTGGGGCTGGATCTGATATTTCTGTAATCGAGACATGATCTAGCCAATGGCTACTATCAGCTGTTTAGTTGCCAACAAAATATATTCAAAACATCTTATTTTTTGTTCAACTATTCTATTGACCCATTAACTGGCTTCGGTGGGCGAGGTATTGGGGGGGGGGGGGTTCACGTCTAATTCAGGCCTTTTAGTCACATAATCATTATCACAAGGTAATTTTAACATCCTTAAAGGGATAGTTCACCCAAAAATGAAAATTTGATGTTTATCTGCTTACCCCCAATGCATCCAAGATGTAGGTTACTTTGTACCAGACCTTTAAAAGTAAACAAAAACATGCACAGACAAATCCAAATTACACCCCGCGGCTCGTGATGATACATTGATGTCCTAAGACACGAAACGATCGGTTTTTGTGAGAAACTGAACAGTATTTATATCATTTTTTACCTTTGATACACAGCCACGTCCATCTGTAATGTGCACGAGTTTGGCATCAGTCACGTCAAATGAGCACGCGCTCTAGCGTAGAATACGCAAACGCCGGAAGCGATCTGTCGCATGTATACAACACTCATTGTTTACACAGTGCACAGAGATTGTGGGTATAGCGGCTATTCAAAATGGTAATTACTTGTGCGTATCCTGATTGTTTAAACCGATTTAAAGCTAAAAGATTACGTTAGTTTGCGCAAACTCATCCGGGACTTTTCACTGATTTCCCCTTACGACGTTTGCGTATTCTACACCAGAGCGCGTGCTAATGTGACGTGACCATGGACGTGACTGATGCACATGACAGATGGACGTGGCTGTGTATCAAAGGTAAAAAATGATATAAATACTGTTCAGTTTCTCACAAAAACCGATCGTTTCATGTCTTAGGACATCAATGTATCATCACGAGCCATAGGGTGTAATTTGGATTTGTCTGTACATGTTTTTGTTTACTTTTAAAGGTCTGGTGCCCATCCACTACCATGATAAGGCTGGCAGACTGCACCGGTTTTCGTTAAAAATCTTCGTTTGTGTTTTTCTGAGGAAACAAAGTAACCTACATCTTGGATGCATTGGGGGTAAGCAGATAAACATCAAATTTTCATTTTTGGGTGAACTATCCCTTTAACCCTTAACATAACAATCCTAGGTTGAATTTAAGGCTGAACTGAACTACCAGTAGATGGTGCTTATGGAACAGCTGCAATATAGCATTTCCTTGGTTAAACAAAGCGGTGCAGCCCTTATAAGTACTGCTTAAACATGCATTACACAGAGGTAAGATGAAAAAAAAAATGCCATCAAAATTTTTCTGAAGACAGTTAGTTCCCTTCAGAGATAGATTCTTATAAACCTCCACCCCAAACCCAGTGTTTGGATTTTTTTTCCAATATTTCAAGCATCACATACAGTGAGCTTGCTCTGCCTGTGCAGTGTCCTTATTTATTGTGTCCTATTTCTTGCCTTTGTTAACATCTTGTTTACAGACTTGTGAAACAATATTTATATAGGCGGAGCAAGATACATCATTATTCTGTCTATGACACATTGCGATTTGGTTTACACTGTTAATACAGAAGACAAACCAATGCACCGCTGTCCCTGCACAATGGGCCAAAGTATCGGCTCAAAAGTCTATCTGCCCACCAGGAAAACGCCCTATATGCCAGACGGCCAGTCCGCCCTTGTCTGCAGACAAATGTTAAATTTCAACCCTATTTAGCTGTAACAGACTCATTTAGGTGTTAAAGCGAAACCTGCATGATGCCAGTTGCATTATGAAGGCTGGACCATATGTTGTTGAATCAGGTTTCTGGGATGAGTCGGGCCAGTTGCCACATCGAGAGTGCAGCACGTGTCAAGTCGATTTTCACAATACACCTTATTCCAGACCAAAAGTTCAAATGAGGCTTTATTCTCTGCCAAGATCAACAAGTCAACATTTAGCCTGGCATTTAAAAAAAAAAAAAGCTGGAAAGGAGAGAAATAAACAGTGAGTGTGCATGCAAGGAGAAAAAAAATACAACAAACTGAGGAAAAAAAGCAAATATGGGGAATAGAAGACATGAATAAAATCTGAAAACAGATTCTTGACTTTGAAGAGTACCTGGATGGTACTGTAGTGAAGTACAATCAGGCCTTTTAGGTCTGTGTCACAAAGACTGTACTTCCCATGTGGAGATCAAAATTACAGAACTATCTATAAATACTTTTTTCTGAAATCACTAGTTTCTCAGATTGCACTGGTGTGATCTTGGTCAACTCTTCTTCCACTCTCTTTCATAGTTTGGTAACTGTAATGGGTTTCTTAGCTATAACTTGGTGGGTTTAGATCAGGACTCTGGGCTGGCCATTTTATCATTTCAGCACTCTTAGCTTCAAGTAACTGCTTTACCTGTTTTACAGTGTGACAGGGGCATTGTGTTGCATGAACATTGAAGGCTGATTGGGAGATTCTTGCAGGGAAGAAACTGCATGTTGCTGAAGAATGTTCTGATAAACATTTGCATTTACTCTACCATGTAACTGTATAAGAGGTCCAACTCCTGCTGCAGAAAACATCCCTCAAAGCATGACACTTCCTCCTCCACCTTTCAAAATGTTTCCCATCAGACCCAGATAAATCAAACTCACTCTCATCATTAGAGTGAACTTTGGACTAGTTCTCCTCTGTCCACACAACATGCTTCTTAGCAAATGTGGGCTTAGAGTTTTGATTGCTTCTGTTGGTGAGCAGCTTGGTCACTGCAGAGTGGGCTTTCAGTCCGACTTTAGATCCTTGCCCTGTTCAGCACTGAACTGGCAGGCAATTCCAGCTGCAGTGTTGAACCAATTCCCCACTGAGAATCACTGCATTATCCTGTCTTCTTGTCCATTTGTCTTATGTGGACGACCAGCCTTTTTGCTGGTGACTTTAATAAATGAGTGTCATTGTAAACCTGCAATATTCGAGAAATTACAGATTTGGAATGACCAACTTCTCTTGCAGTGGCTGAAAGGTCCATCCCTTTGGCTTACATTTGGACAAACCCCTGTTGAAGTCTTTCAGTCAACTTAGAGTGGCCCACTATCTTGAAATTTCAGTGACAATTGGAGGAATGCTGCCAGTTAAATATGGTTTGTCATATAATTAAGGTAGTTAGAACCAGATGCCAGATTAACACCAATAACTTGGAGGTTTCTGTAGGTGTTCTTTAATTTTAGATCTAAGAGTTCTTTTTCAAATATTTTAAGTTTTTTTATACTTTCCTTCAGAATTTATTAAATAAACTTAAAAAAAAATGCTATTGCCAATTGATACACAAACACACTGGTGCTGCATGAATGGTCAGACACAAATCCTGTAGCAGATCTAGACAGGTGGAGCTGGGGAAGGTGGAGGATTTCAGAGGAACTCTGACAAATGTGCTGCAGGACCAGCTTACAGCAAACAGTAACCCAGACTGTTTAAATGTTGAGCAAGCAAGCTCTTAGTCTACAGAATCAGCTTGTGCCATGTATTAAATGATGTAATGGCTAGTAGGTTACATATAAAGGATCTATCAGCCCGTGCTATCTAGAGTTTCATGACTGAACTAGGTTATTTTTTAGACCACACTGCTTCTCTATCTTATAATCTATAAAACATAAAATTCTTTAAATACAACAGGGAGAAATAATATAGCAACTCTCAATGAATGTTTAATTATGTTGGACATTTAAAAGGGTTTCTGTTATGTTGGAGTTTTTGTGCTAAATATTGTGTTAAAGAATAAAGCTTGTTCTTAGGTTGTGGCCTGCTAACTGAAGACTATAGTATTGTCACTCAGTGAACAATATATTGCCAGTGCATTGAAGAGCTTTACTTACTAAGCCAAAGAAAAAACACATCCTGCGATGAAGTAAAATCATGTCAAATGAACTGGAAAATGCATCTGAGTATAGCTGTTTTTAGATTTCAAATGAAAATTGATCAGATCTTTGAAGCTGTCACTTCCGAGTACTCATCCCTATCCCTATGGAGAAGCAATTCCACTTCCTATTGCATAAAAAGACATCAGCCTCCAGACGTTCTTCCTCACACATGTGCTGAGGTGTTGAAGAAATCAGTCTCAGAGCATGCCATCAGCTTCTGCTCTGCATCCTCCCTGTAATACAACTTCATCTGTGTCTTATTAATGCACATGTCTTATTGAATTCTCAACTGTTCTGATCCGGTGCAGCTGATGATATGTCATATGATGTCATGTGAGCCAGCCACTCTTGAGAGATCAACAGCCCCGCCAATACGCTTATGGAATAAATATATGTTGATGACATGGCATGAAATAAGTTAACATGTCAACAGAATTGCGCTTGCAGCTTATCAGTTAAGCACTGGCGGAGTTCAACACGTGAAGCTACCATCTGTTTGCACCTCTGATTCTCAGTGGTTAACTAACAGAATTTGTGTTGAAGTTATAAACAGGAGAGGGGTAAAGAAAGAAAGAGAAACTAGAAGTGATTTTCTTCCTATTGTCCCACAAGGAGTGAAATTTAGTCAAAGCTTTCTATTCAGACAATACTTCATTAAGTAAAATTCCTCCTTCTGGAATTTTTGATAAAAAAAGAGACTTAATACTTGTTGGAAGACTGACCACAGATACACATCAGGACTTATGAAGTGCATGAAGACAAGAGAATATAGCTATTCAAGCGACCTCCTCCAGAGAAACACCATACACAAGCAACAATAGCACAAGTGTCTTCTGCAAAAGAATAGAGAAGTTTAGTCGCTTTCTGGGCAAATGGCAACTGATGGTTTCAAATGAGATGCCAACATCTCGGCAGGCCGCCAGTGGTTCTCACTAAACAATATACCTTTCAAAGAATTCCAACTCCACCAGTGCCCACACGTAGTCATATTTCCAAAACCACAGCAGATTAGGTTTTCCTTGTATTTCTAGGGATTCAGCCGGGGATGATGGAACTGGAGTAATACAGTGAACACACCAACGAAGATAAATCATTTGTTGGGTCATCCCCAGTTGTTCTGGTTGAGAAGTTATGTCAATCACATGTAAAGGAGATCAACTCATAGTGGTGACTTCAGAGAGAAGCTCTAACATTTCCATAGTGCAAATCTTCCTTTGGAACATGACTTCTGGTAAACAGGGATTACTGCGGTCAGCTATGACGTCAAAAGCTCTACAGCGGTGTTTAGCACATGCACGTTCTCTATGCAACTTACATCAGTTTACACATAATCTAGGCCAAATTCTTGTTCTTTATGGAACATTTAGGTCCAAATCCAATTTGGAATTAGGAGGATCTTCAAATAAATTTGAAAGGGGCCTACACACGGTAATAGCCTTGTTCCAAAGACCTAACACTGTCTTAACAAAAACCCTTGAAAATTTTCAAAAGTGAAGTCAAGGGACAGGTTTTTGATAAGCAGAAACAAAAAGAGATGAAACATCTCAAACTGTACACTGGTTCTGATGCAATTTTCTCTCAAATGTACTTATCCCGTAAAATGGATAAAGCAATTTTCCAGTGGGATTAGAGACTATGGGACACCAAATCAAACCTCTGTAATCGTTCCATCATTAGCAGTGGGGCTGGTAGGAGGGTGGAGCTTCTGGAATGCCAAAACCAGTGGACTTGACATAACAGAGGTGAGAGTCTTAGACCAAGGGGGACCAGGTTCCAGGAGGCTGGGGCCCCTAAAGCGGATGAGTTGGCCAGTTGTCTTGGCCTCTCTCTCGTTGGCAGGGGGGTCCTGTCAGCTCAAAGCAGGGGTGCCCTTTGAAGCCATGACAGCAAAGAGAGCCAGGTCAGGGAGAGGAATAGCAGATGGCTGGGGGTTTTCTGAAGGCCAGAGTCACACACATGCACGGTCAACCCCCCTCCATGATTTACTCCTATGTTCCAGAGCTTCTACTCTCATATTTCTGAACAGACCTTAAGGTCCCATATTGTATGCATCCAAAACCCAAGGCTCCCCATTCAAATTAACAAGCGAGTGCCAAGTGAGAGAGAGACATGGGTGACCCAAATTAGGTAGAGGTGTCAGAATATATTTACCAAAGATCAATATCTTTCTTGGGTCAGAGCTGAGGTAGTGAATGCATTCATCATGGGACCTCAGAATGCATGATTGTAATTGATTCAGATCTCAGAATCAACGTCACTCAGAAAACAGACTGTCAAACCCAGCTGTGAGTTGACCACAGTTTACTTGAGCCAAAACCTTACCTACCTCAGATCAGATCAAAAACATGTCTGTTTTATTCAGCTACATTATAGTCGAGTCGATCTCACACAATATGGGGAGGAAAAAGTTCTATAAATTTAAGAAAATAGTGAGTGTAAAAGTGTCAGACTGTGTCAATGTGACGCATCTGCACTGGGATGGTACACTTGTGTACCTTTGTACCTAAAATGTACATCTTTGTATCTTATTTAACCCAAAAGAGTGAATTTTCGTACCTTGAAGGTAGATATTGGTACCTGAAGTGTGCATAATAGTATCTAAATTGTACATATTACTATCTTTCGAAAGGGTACTTCCTCAGTTCTTGTACTTTTTTTTTCTGGAAGTGTAATAAAATGGTCTTTTAATAATTGGTAGCTCAGTTGTAAGCAAAAACACTTCATGTAAATACCTCAATCAATCCAACTTAAAAAGGTGCTATTAGTATCAAATAATCTCTACTATGATAATTGTCCTGTGCAAAGGTAATCTATGCTGGTGGTAGATAAATCTGTGATCCACACATTTCCCAAAACTATTGGAAACACTCTGTAATGTTAAGCTTCTATATCAGTGGGTGGCAAGTCAAACCCTTAATTTCACATGCATGCTGTATTGGCCAATACAGAAACGCTGACCAGAGACCCAGTATCTGGCCTTAAGTGGGAAAGCGTTAGTGTATTACTGCTCAAAACCAGAGGTGCCTGGCCAAGGCCAGAGCAACCTCAAGATGGCAGAGATGGCATTAACTGTCATTCTGATGCCAGGCGCTGGACTGAAAACAACCAGCAGCTGCATCCTTCTCTTTGTTTCTTTTGGCTTCATTCGAGAATTGAAAAAGAACAGAGAGACACCACAAGATTTGAGCAGGGATTTGCTGTGCCTAATGCTGACCAGGCACATTTTGCACTCCAACTTTGAATTACGTTAGTTTTGTTCTGTGGTAAAACAGTTCCAAATCGAAGACGAGTTCCAAAGTCAATACGACGTTTTCTGGAAGAGGTAGCAAGAGTATCTAAACACTAGCCAAAGCCTAAAAACATGTAATTGCAGTAAATAATTCTCCAGGAATACAACATAAATACTTTTTTTTAAAGAAGTGTTAGTATTTTTACAATAAGGTTCAGTGTATTCATTGCATTTGGTACCACATGAATAAGCATACATTATTTAACAATCCAGAAGACTCACCTGTCCACATATCTTCGCATCGTGTCTCTCAGCATGACGCCCTGGGGCGAGTGAACAAACGGCGGCTGCCGTAGGAGCCGATAGTGCAGCGGCTCACATTCTCGGCACAGCGGACAGTCGGGTTTGGACGTGAGCAGAGTAGCATCAATTTCCAAATGTTGCTCCATGGTGAAAAACTGCACGCTGTACACCTTCTCATGCACATCCAGCTTGATGGTTAGCGGTGTGTCGCAGAACAAGTTGCTGGGACCCAGAGACAGGTTGTTGCCACTGACAGTTAATAAGATGATATTGTGGATGGCAGGCAGAACTGTTTCCTCCTGGGAGGAGAAGGTCACCCACACCGTGAGGGAGTCGGGGACCACCGGATATGCAAACTCCAGCTGTAACATGCAGCCTTGCAGAGGGCAGGGAGGAGGCACCATTCCCAGATCCATGCCGTTATGCGGACTCCACGTGCGGACGCTGGGCTCGCATGCCTGCTCCACATCTGGTGGTCCTAAAAGATGCAGCAAATGCATTAAAATCTAATACAGTATTTCAAAGCTATATCAAGTTTGAGAGTTTTCTTTTGTGGTACAAAGTCTTCTTTTCGATATTTCTTTACCAGGTCATAACAGGGCAATTGTAAAGGCAGCTGTTTGCCATATAGATAAAAAGCAATTCTTGTGATCTAGTTGAAGGGGAACTACAGTAACTTGAGGCTTGAACATTTCTCTACATTTTTTCCCGTTTAGCAAAGGATACAAAACAGATTTTCTTGGTGGCGCCCAAGCCAAGCTTTCGCAAACAAAGTACACACCTTAAATTGTATAAATAGGATCACTTACTACTATTAAAATTTTATCAGGTTTTTAAATTTAGTCATAGTTCTGTTTCAAACATACTGTTTAGTTTATCACAATTTTTATTTAGTCAAGTTTTAGTTGACTAAAATTCTTGACATTTTTGTCTAGTTTAGTCAACATTATTAGTTAAACTAATAATGACAGCAAATTTGCTCAACATTATAATCACGATTACTGATCATACTTTCTGTTTGAGACACTTTCACTTATAAGCACAGAAAAGCTCTGATTTAGAGGTTTTTTTTTGTTAAACTAACTTTTATTTTTGGCCTTTTTCGCCAATGATAATGTACATTGATATAGTCACAGTTAGCGTTTAATGATGTCTCAAATTTCACGAAAAAAGATTGTCAATGAATATTTTTTGTCAAAGTTTTCATTTGCGAAACACTACTTAGTAAACCTATACTGTGTTTTGCTTAGTCATATTTTAGTTGACAAAAAGTCTGGGAATTTAGTCTAGTTATAATATTTTAGTCATGCCACATAATGATTAAACTATTAATGACATATTTTGCTCTAAATTATAATCGTGATTACTGATCATGATTGCTGTCATTTCAAATACTTTTACCTATAAGCATAGAAAAGCTTTGATTGGCGGATTTACAAATTTGCAAAAAAACTTTATTTGTTGATTTTGTATAAAGAGAGATTTTTAATTGTTTAAAATACATTTACATCATTTTTAATGATGTTGGTGTCGTCTTTAGTTCATAGTTTTTGTAAACAAACCATCATTTACTAATTCTAGAAACTCTAGAAAAATAAATGCAAAGTATAAAATGACTACAGTGCACATTTCAGGGAACATTGCATAATAATACCACTAAAATAAAACCAGCAACCCAGTTCTGTGCGGTGTCTGAATTGAAGCAGGAACAATAAATTGTAAGGTACGGCAAAGAAAAAGGACTTGTGCATAATGAGAAATGCAGCCACACACTTGATGCATAGGGTTGCATGTTGTTAAACTCCATCTTGTTTGTCCATTTCTCCTTCACATTCTCTCTTGTTTCTGTGGCAAAAACCAGAAATCCGAGCGACCCAAGGATGAGGCCCGCACAAGGCTTTCGATTTCAGCCTGGCAATTACCTCTCATGTGCTGCAGTCCAGCCATATTTGGAGTCAACAGCAACTCATTTGACGGGGAGTGACGTACCCCAACATTCATCAAATGTTGGGAGAAGCCAGGGCACTGCAGACAGTGTGTTCTCCTGCTTTTCCTTTGTGCAATTCCAAACTGGCAACAGCAAAAGCCATTTGCTAACCTCATTTCTGGGCAGTGCACAAAATTCCAGTGTTTAATCAACTGAGCACTGAGTTTTTGGCTTTCCAGGCCACATCATCTCAACACGTTTATTATTGTGAGTGTGTGTGTGGCCAGAATAGAAGTAAACATACGATAAAAATGTCTTCGATACCACAGGTTTACATTCTCACCTCGCTTACGCTGCATTTGAGCGGCCACAGACCTTTTTAAGATGGGAGCGTATCTTCTTGCAAACGAACACATGTTAAAAAAAAGAGTGCTTAAACAGCTGTAATGAATGTATTCATCAGGTAGTCATTCCATAAGATGAATAACTGTCATCTTTTATCTAAATGACTCCTTGGTGGACTAATAACCCTGTCCCGGAGGAATTGGCGTCAGGGTTCAGCCGCAACAGCAGCGGTGGGCTGGTTTTCAAGGTGACCTGACAATTCGCCCATGAATTAGTGCCTTGCATTTTCACTTGATTAGCTAATCCCATCGGGGTATTAGCTTGTCTAGGAAAGTGCTCATTCATGGAAAAAAGGGAAAGTGGGGGGGTTGCTGTTGGTATGGCTGAAAACGTACGCTTAAGGTGATAGCGGTACGTTGAACTGTGTGCGCAGGTCTGCTTCAGTGAGACTATCTGTGCGATGTAGGAATGGGGCTAGTGAAAAACAGCTGAGCTCATGATGGGTAAAGATGGTCAAACAGATTCAGATTGAAGTGAGCTGCATTACTTTAGAGCCCATGTGACTTACGGTGACCAAGGTTATTAAACTAAAAATATAAAAATACATTTTTATTTCTTATAAAATAAATTAAATGCTAACTGAAATAAAGTGACTGATCTCACTTTAATTTTCAATAAAATTTCAATACAAGTAAAAAAAAAAATGACAAACTAAAAAAAATAAAAATAAAATCACATGTTGACAGTTCATTTTAATTATTTCTCAGAAATTGCACTTAAGTTTACTGAACTTAGTGATTTAATGTCGAAAAAAAAGTCGAAGGTCAAAAAACACCACTGCTCCTCACAAGACCAATTGTACTAGAGAAAGTCTGAATACTGCAACCATAAAAATATTATGACTTTTATGTGACTGTTCATCACACAACACAAAGCTATCATATCCCATCAGATCACATGCTCTGTATGAATATGAAATAGCTGGCAACTTAAATCACCACCAACATGACTGAATGGGAAACAGCTCAGACATTCCTTTTGTGTTTAATGGAACCAAGAAAATATAAAGGGTTAGAACTTGAAACTGGAACAACATGAGGACAAATGATGAGACTGTGGTACCTATGCTAACCAGACTCTTTGGAAATACATGCCTCTACCTATGTTTCTGCGGAACTCAAAAAAAAAAAAAAAAAAAAAAAAACATATAATCACGAATTGCTGCAGTTCCCAGCTGAAATGAACACTAGAGGCTGTAAAACTAAAGCTGTTAAAACTTTTAACAACCTTAATTCATTGTTATACAAATTATTTAGTGCCAGAGTTTCGATTAAGAAAGCCTACATTCTTAAAAATAAAGGTGCTTCACGATGCCATAGAAGAACCTTTTTTGTCTAAATGGTTCCATAAAGAACCTTTAACATCTGAAGAAACTTTCTGTTTCACAGAAAGGGTTTGGGTTTGGTATAGGGGTGTAATGGGGACTCTACGACAGCGCTGACAGATCCAATTTGCGAGCTTTGCAGGGTCAAAATACCGGCAAACAGTAATATTGCAGGCAAGACAAAATGTAATCCAAAAATACAGGCAAGGTTCAAAAGCCAAGAGGGCAGTCCAAAGTAGCAAATGAAACAAGACAATGAAACAAGGTAAAACTATGGCAATGACAATGGCAATAACTATGCTGACGACAATGAAACAAGACAATGGAAAAAAACGAGGAAAACGCTTGGTAGAATCCGCATAGGCAAAACAATACTTTGCAAGGACCTGTTTGGTATGGCCCTCTTTATATGGCTGCCAAACAGGAAGTAACCATAGAGGAAGCAGGAGTGACTCTTGGCGCTCAAAAAATAGTCCAGGAGGGTGGGGGGAACAGAGGTACAACAGGGGGTGGGATGGAGGGCCAGGTCCGTGCAGGGGAACAGGTACAGATTTAGGGCCTGGAGCGTGGAACAGGTCCATGCAGGGGAACAGGTACAGATTTAGGGCCTGGAGCGTGGAACAGGTACGGATTTAGGGCCTGGAGCGTGGAACAGGGGACAAGACCATGGGCTATGGTGTAGTGGTGGACAGTGGAGCAGAGGCAGACAGTGAAGCACTGGAGGACCTGGGCCAAGGAGCAGTGGAAGCCAGGGCGGGGCTGGCAGAGCAGGAAGCCATGGTGGACCAGGCAGAGCAGGGAGCCATGGCGGAGCAGGAAAAGCAGGCAGCCATTGTAGAGCAGAGCAGACAGCAGCAAGAATCCCCACCATGCACATCTCCATGGTGAAGCAGACGACCACCACCGCAGAGCAGAGGAGAGCAGGAATCCCCACAGCAGAGCAGGAAGCCATGGTGGTGCAGAGAGTGCAGGGACATTGACAATGGTAGAGCAGGCAGTGAGTTCATGCTTGTATGTCACCCCCTTTTGAGGATCTGCAGCAGGAGCTGCCACCTCAGGGGGTTCTGCAGCAGATGCCACCTTCACAAGAGCCATAGGCGCAAGTTCATGGTCCAGATAAGCCTCCGGAGCAGGCTCGTGGACAGGAGAGGCCTCTGGAGCAGACTCGTGGACAGGAGAGGCCTCCGGGATGCAGTGTGCAGCCCACACACTCAAAATGGCCACCGCCAAAACAGGTAGCACAGTAGACAGTGGGATGCCCACCAGGCTTGAGGGTGTGGAGGCTGTGAGGCTTGGGAGCGAAGGCACTCTGTGACTTGGGAGGGAAGGTGTCATTGGGATGCCTGCAGCCCGCACTGACATCAGAGGAGGATCCATCACACTGGCAATCAAGACAAGGCGTGGCCCTGGAAGATTAGGTTCTGGCATAGGGGCTGGGGCTTGGCAAGGCTCTGGCGTGGCGGCCATCTTGTGCACAGGCTCCGGGATGGCGGCCATCTTGTGAACAGGCTCCGGGATGGCAGCCATCTTGTGAGCTGGCCCTGGAGCGGCAGGTATGGCGTGAGCAGGCCCTGGAGCGGCAGGCATGGCGTGAGCAGGCCCTGGAGCGGCAGACATGGCGTGAGCAGGCCCTGGAGCGGCAGGCATGGCGTGAGCAGGCCCTGGAGCGGCAGGCTTGATGTGGGCTGATTGTGGATTGGCAGACGTGACATGAGCAGGCTGTGGCTTATCAGACATAACGTGAGGAGGCTTTGGCTTGGCATGCGTGATGTGAGAAGCCTTTGGCTTGGTAGACATGACTTGAGCAGGCTTTGGCTTTGTAGGCATGACGTGAACAATTCCAGACGTGACTGATGGGATGTGAGAATGTTCTAGTGGTGTGGGTACTGTGGTATTGTGGGACCCCTCATCTGCAATCCCGACAATAAATGCAGGGCCACTTAACCGGAGCGCAAAGTCAATGTAATGTTCTAGAGTCCAGTATGGGCTGTGTAGTGGCATTTTGCATGAGATATTCTTGCTCAAACAGAAATAGAAAATGTCCTTTAGAAAAGAGTCCTTGAAGTCCAACAGATAACAGAGTTCACTGAAATCAGCCACATGATCCTCAATAGAGCAATTATCTTGACGGAAGCAAACAAGATGATCTGATGGATTCATGATGATCTGTGGTGAAAAAGCTGCTAGATCTGTGGTGAGGCGAAGTATTCTGTAACGGGGACTCGACGACAGCGTTGATAGATTCAATTGCGAGCTTTATTAAACAGATCGTGGTCCAGACAGGCAGGGTAAAAATACCGGCAAACAGTTATATCCTAGGCAAGACAAAACGTAATCCAAAAATACAGGCGAGGGTCAAAAGCCGAGAGGGCAGTCCAAAGTAGCAAATGAAACAAGACAATGAAACAAGGTAAAACTATGGCAATGGCAATGGCAATAACTATGATGACAACTATGAAACAAGACAATGGAAAACGCTTGGTAGAGTCTACACAGGCAAAACAATACTTCGCAAGGACCTGTTTGGCATGGCCCTCTATATATGGCTGCCAAACAGGAAGTAACCATAGAGGAAGCAGAGGGAGCGGTAACAGAACAGTACTGGACAAGGGCTCCCTCTGCTGGCATGGCGTTACAAGGGGGTATGTTATTTTCCAACAGTGAATTAACCTTTTAGCAACATTCCCTGGACATTCGAACTCCCTGGAATAAAAAAAAAGCCAAAATGGACACCTTTTAGCACCACTCACTGGACATTTCACTTTGAAACTGCTGCAAAACATTAAGGCATGTAATACTGGTGTTTCAGAAACGATGCCACGAAAATAAGCACATATTTTTAAATGAGTCTGGTTTGCTACAAACAATGCAGCTTTCTACAATGTAAGCTACTATAGTTAGGTTTAAAGTAATTTAACTGCAGGATGAATAGTATTTGTTGCCACTAAGTAATTTTATGTGTGTGTTTGCACTCCTTGCATTGAACTTGCAAAAGCATTGAACTTAGATATATTGAGATATTCTTGTTTTCTTGGTTTTGCTCCATCTCCTGCAAAGTTAAACATGCAAGCCTGACCACAAGCATAGACCACATTGAATGCAAGCATGGCTGGACAAATTTGATGCATGCACACTGCGAAGTGAACCCTTCTATTTGAGCATTCAATCACTTGCACATGCACATGCAAGCACCTAAAAAAATCGGGATGCGCACGGATGGTGTGATCAGACAATGTCATGTGCAATGGAGAGGAAGCACAAGCATGGAGAAGAAGCAGAGCCTTTTTGCACTTTGTAAAACATCCCTTAACATCTGCCCAAACTGCTTTATAATGTAGATTTAGCAGACGCAGATATTTAGTCACTGAAGGATAAAGCTTTCAAGTTGTTCCCTTCACTATTCAATCTCTTGGTCGGCCCAACCAACCCTTCAGTCTGATGGTTTGCATTCTTTGCCTGCAAACCACGTGTGATTTTCTGTGGCCTCAAGTGCCGAGAGTGGGTTGTATGGTTTCCCCAATCTGCAGTTGTTTTTTCCCCCTCTAACTTTCTCTTGTGCTTTTTTCCTCTGTCTGCTATAATTCTCCTGGCCGTAAAGATTTACGAGAGAGGTACTCCAACTTGCGTAGGCTGCGAATACAAACAGCAGGAGTGTGTTGAGGACATCAGCCACAAACCCTGTGAACTCCACGGCCGGCAGGTGGAGTGGCAATGCCATCGGAGAGACGCGGCAGAAGACGCTGAAACGGCGTCGCTGGCCGTGAAGCACAAACAAATAGATCGCCAAGCAGCTGTGCTGGAGTCTTCGGGGCATGTCACGCAGGATGAATGCTAGCGTAAGAGGGGCGCGTTGAGGGGACTGTGATTAACAGGGCATCGTTCCAAGAGGGAAAACAGAGAGCCGTTTACACGCTGGAGCAGCGGCAAGCCCAGGCATGTCTCCGTAACACTGCAACAAGTGCGGAGGGCGGCATGTATTAATGTTTATCCGAGAGAGCGCATATGTTTATTTTTAAGAGTGCGTGCGTGTGCTGCCTAAACAGAGAGTGTCATATCAAGGAAATTATGAATGGTCTGTCTCCAACTGGAGAACATTTAGTGAAAATGATGGGTTCTGAAGTGAAGTGCTCTCTGATAATAAGGTTAACAGCAATCTCTGACCCGTATCCATCACTGTCTGCATGAGTTAATTATCATCAAAGCAGGTCTTTGAAGAGGAAACACTCCTCCAATTGATAATGAGCCTTTCCTTCTGCTAGAGATATAAATCAAAACTGCAAGACACCATCTCATTAAAAAGGCATGAACGAACCTGCGCCCTGACCGTGGGAACTGTTTTAATTGTAAGGGCATGCAGCACGAGCATAATGCTGCTGAAACAGCCTTGACCACAAAAACATATACGCCATATATCACCAGGCCAAAAATCTCACAAAAAGCTCTGATTTGCAGAGTAAGAGCATTCCTCCAAGATGTAAGTCGAACTAACTGACACAACGCTATTTTATGCCAGCCACGCTCACAAACAATAATTAATAAAGCAGCTGTCTGCGAATTCTGGAGCAGCACAGCTGTGTAGACTATTTATAAAGGGAAAAAAATCCCACCGCCAGCTAACTGTTCACTTTGCTGTTCACAGTTACACTGAGAACAAGTATAAGACGTACTGAAAGGCAAAGGAAAAAATGAAAATAGATGAAAAAATGCCAATTTTAAGCATGCATTCTTTCATCCAAGAATAAAAGTGTTGTTGGAGGAGAGACGGGATGCTTTGACAAGATCGGTGTGAGGAGCCAGTGTACAATGCCCTGACAAGGCGAGCATTCATTTAAAATATATATATAAAAAAAATAATTTTGTCTTACACTGTACAAGAGCACTGTAAATGACTAAGTCTACTATAAACTGTAGGTTGATTTCATTGAACACTGTGGCACTATCGGTTTTCAAGGTGCATTTTATTAATCTCAATGGCAGTTGCTCAGCTGGCAAGCAGTCAAAGTTGTTTCTGGACCAATCACCTGAGCTGTAAATGTCATGTGACTAATATTGTGGAGTTGTATGACAGTTACCTCATGGAAACAGTGATGCGCCACAAGGACACGCGTAGTTTCAAATTCTTCACTAGTTACTGTCCTGAACAGGGATGTAAATGGCAGCAAAAAAGATAAGAAATTAAATCTGTTTTACACTCTTAACTCTTTTCCTGCCATTGACGACATTTTCAGGCTTTCTGTGTTTTCACTGTTATACGGTAGGAGGCGCTATTACACATTTTCTGAAAGAGTACTGACCGTCTGTATCAAAACACAGTGATGAAGAAGAAGAAACGAGCGACGAGTGGAAGTGGACTGGACTTAGTCTTTTACAAAAACTTTTATTTAACTTAGCTTTTTGTTCATTTGTTTTGTATTTGTTTGTTTTTTAATGAAACTTGCCCAAAATCAAATGCTGATTAAAAAAAGGAATGCATGAAGCTAGAATGATTTTTGCCTATAAAGTGTGTGGTTATGGCATCTATCAACAAAGACTAATGGGGCCATGCTAACTAGCCAAACAATGACCCCTTGGTTTACATTGAAACGGTGACTCAGTGGCATAAATTTTTTGGTCATTGAGCAGAGCAAATTTTGGTGTAAAATGTTAGTAAATATAAGTTTTATATGTTTTAAAAGTTAGTCAAATGGTTTTATAAACTGTTTGCCCACTATTTGCCCATTTTTCTACGTATTTGAGTTGAGTTGACTCAAAACAACAAAAACATTTGACATGTGAAGTTAATCTACAGGTCTGGATGTCCTACTATACCAGTAGAATGTGAAATGAGAATCTCACTCTTGGGATGCAAATTCGTCATGACAACAGACAACAAACATTTCCTTTGGGATGCTGCCGTCATGAACTCAAGAGACTTTTGCAACCGCATGCTTCTGACCAGGAGAGCCTGCACACTCATTTGACTCTGCTCAGAAAGTATCCCGCTGAGACGAATGGGGCTTTTAGTAATGAGTTTCAATGGGCCAGATACATTGAGGTTTTCTATTCTGGTTGCAGAGACAGTTCAGTATTACGAATGCTGGACCAGAAATTCACACAAGCATCTGTCCGGGGACATGCACAGACCACAAATATTTTCTCAAGGCTTTTGCTTGAGTCTAAATCACACTTATCCGGAATGCAGACAGTAGACGAGTTAATCACCTCTATGACACATTCTCTATATCCGGATAGCTGAAAAATGTGTAATATTAAGGCACTTTTGGCACTTGCATCTTAGACACAACAAACGCAATAGCCTGTGATGCAGTCGGCATGTCGATTCTATGAAGCAGGACTAGCCAAAGGCAAGCAAGTGTGTTTAGAAGAAAGGATTTGACGATGGAGGTACGAAAAACTCACCCTCTGCTTCTCTGGGGCTCCAGTGGCCAGACGGCGAGCAGGGGCGCGGAGATGAAGAATTGGAGGCGTACTGCAGGAGGACGCGACCCTCTGCGCATTTATCACATACTGATCCCACTTCTCTAGGAAACCAACAGAGACAGACAAAATGCAACTTAGATACGGCAAGTTAAATGGGAATCGTCTATGTGGGGCTATTAAGCATACCAGAGTGGGAGAAATTACAAATATAACAAAAATAGAAAGTGTTGAAAAAATTGAGTTCACTGAGTTTAATGTCAAGATTTTTGTATATAGAATTGAATCTGAACAATTAGATTTACCCTGAATGTGACTAATAACCCTTGAATAATACTTTTGTACTCCACCACGACTTGTTGGAAAAAGCAGGTTGCTCTAGGAATAACTACTGTACACTGTTGAAAACAGTTATGCTTCTGTCACACTATTTAAAAATGTTTCTCCTCAAGACTGCTCTGGTGTGAAAATTCCCTTATCAGCTCCAATGACTCATTAAGCACTTTTGCCAGAGGGCAATGACAAATCTGGTTGGTTTAAGCAGTCGGACTGTGGTGTTAGAATGTGATAGGGATATACAGTAAACAATGTCACATGGTCCTAGTGGAGAGTTTGAGAGCAACATGTCTCAACATGCTGAGGGGATTCCCCTGCTGCTTGCCTCAGTGAATTCCACCTGTCTCTCACATAACGGTCCCTTGCGAACTGTCTGCAGGCCCACAAATAAATATATCTCTGACGGCAATCAGCTCGATGACAACCAATGCAAAATAACAAAGAGACTCAACCCAACAAAGTTCCACAGGTCTGAGTCATGAAATGTGGATATTCCAGAGCCAACAAGATGATTTTGGAAGGCTATGCGAACCATTTCACTGTATCTACGACGCAGCCGGTTAAACACAGTTTAGAAATAGCGCCATTAATTGATAGCATGTGTTAGCGATTTGGCAGGCGCGGAGAATTCTCGGTTGTTTTGCACTTCCTCCAATCTATTCTTCTGACTGTACTCAAAAAACGATTACAAAATATCTCTGACTTCTCCTCTTTCAATATTTACTAAACAGAACACGCTTAGACATGTCTCCTCTCTGCCTACATCCACATTTATATTGCATGACCTTTCATATATCAGATTGCATCTCTCCATATACTCATGTGTATTTTTCCACATATGTTTAATGTGTAAAAATAGTCCCTCGGGTATGTGCTATGCCACTGCAACCTCAGTTCACCTGTCATAGAAGTGGCCAGAAATGGGTGGAAACCACTCCACAGTAATGGACTCTTGTTGCTGTTCTACCACTTGGGGTGCCATGGGGACTGGAGGGGGCCGGTAGTCAGGTTGCCAGGTCTGGTAGATGAGGTCCAGGTAGCAGTGCATGCGAGCTACCTGGTTAAGTGTAAAGGAATCAGTGCAGTCGTCATCTGGGGAAAAAAACGTGTAAGTGTGAGTGTAAGTTAGCACATGTAACGGCAATCCTGTTGAGAAGGTCAAAGACCAATGTGGAAATCAATCGATGCTTTTTTTGTTTTTGACAGCTCGCGATCTGAGGTAACTTGAGGTAATGTGAGTAATAGCTACTCAAAGCAAAAATCTGTAATAAAGCTGAAATAAATGTATTAAATATTTATTAATATATATATATATATATATATATATATATATATATATATATATATATATATATATATATATTCAATTAGAATAGTTATAATTTAAACAAAGAGTGAGATAAACTAACAATTTCAATGTATACACTGTGTGACAATAATCTGTTTTTTACACAGCCCCCTGGTTAGTCAGTGAAGAGTCTATTTGAGATTATATGTGATGTGTTAAGAAAACAAAGAAACATCATTAAATGACTTTTCAGTCATGCTTCAGTTTGGGGACTAATTCTCACTACTCAATAAACTCACAATTTGCTTCTTATTAAAAGTATGATAGTTGTTAAGTTTAGGTATTAGGTAGGGTTAAGGGATCTAAAATATGGTCATCCAAAATAAGGCATTAATATGTGCTTTATAAGAACAAATAAACAGCCAATATGCTAGTAATATGCATGCTAATAAGCAACTAGTTAATAGTGAGAATTGGTCCCTAAACTAAAGTGTTACCATCTTTTTCAGTCAAGCTCAAATACTATTTTAGAGTAGAACAGAATAGAGTTTCCGTAGATATGTTCTTACCTGCGTAACTCATGTAATTATTAAAGGGCGTGTGAACAAAATTGCGGTTGCCACATGTTTCGTTGCCAGGCTCAGGGTCCCTGCAGTGCTTGTATTTGGGTGTGGGATTGGTGTCTGCACACAGATCTCCTGTTTCCAGTGACGGCTCGGTCTCTAAACATGCATCATTGCAGGACTCGATCTCCGAGATACCCCTAAAAACATGGTACAGTCCCAGACTGTGACCAATCTCATGGATCATGGTGTGAGTGTGGCCAAATGTCCCATAGAAAGATGGATTCAGAACTATGCCACCTAAGCAAAGAGAAGGAAAAGAACAGTGTAAACACTCATGTGCTTAAATACTTGAGATTCTTGTCACTTCTTGTAAATAAGTAGGTTATACTATGCAGTTTGTCAAAGAAACTTAAGTTTGGTTTTAAAGAGCTTCTTGTCTATTTAGTTTATTTAAACTGTCAACCAAATCCAATTTGTCACTGGTATTTGGTAATGATTGGATCTCATTGAATGTGCACAAACAGCAAAAAATGAACTGTTTAATCAATGTTCTCCTAGAGCACGGACATCCAATAAAACATGTTCGGTCATGTTGTTCTTCAATACTTTTAAGCACTAATACGACTGTTGCTCATGTAATCAAAAAAATCAGATAGAGCAGAGTAAATGCAGCTAAAATGTACTGTAATTTTGGTCATATTCCTTTACATACTCCTCACATCATTCCTCACGTCTTGAGAATAGCAACGGAGAGAAGGTAAAGGAACAGAGTGTGACAGGATAAGTCTTACATGACTGCAATTCAGACTCTTGAACTGGACTGCATTTATACAGTCATTTCTATACCTAGATGTGTCAGTGCCTCCTTATCCCATGGCCAGGTAGCGACTCCAGCTAGGTCTTCATCTGAAGAATTGGCGAAGAAAATATTTAGGTGTGTTGAACCATCCAGCTTGAGGATCTCTTTTAGCTCCTTCACATCCAGATAGGCCCTGGAGCAAAAGATGGAGACACTGGGTGAAAACGAGCACAATGTCTATAATGAAAACAGAATAAATAAAGTTATTGTAACATCTTTTCCCCCAAAATATTCAGGGGAGTTTAAATATGTATTTGCGCACCAAGTACTGGGATAACATTGGTGAACCAAAACTCGGTCATCATGATGGAGCGTTACCAACAAGGTTTTTGATTCCAACATTGGTGGGCTTCATTTGTCATTGGCAGGCAGTGTAAAGTTGCAATACTATGAATGTCTGTCTACAATATATGTAGTATACTGATGAGCAGTTGCTATGAGAGTGATTGCCACAAAAATGAAATCTGTTTGCGCAATTCTGAGCTTTGACTAGAAACACTATGGATCCATAATGATATTCAAGACCTAAAGTCCTGTTTTAGGTAATGCAAATCTTGGCTCTTGGCCCTTCACCTTAAAAGTTGAAATTATCACTATAATTATCACTACATTGCAAAATCTATGCATACAAAAGCAATCAGCACTAAGTTGTGATCTTGCATTTGCACTCTCTCTACCGTGCCAACGGAGAAGCCGTCCAGCAACCGTTAACATCGCTCTCAAGAAGCTATTACAACCATGTTCTCTCTTTCCCCAGTCTGGTCCGCATTAACGTTTTTAACAGCGAGCTAGGAGACCAAAGCAGGTGTGCGAATGTAAGTGTCTTTCCAGAGACAGGTGCTTTTATGAGCGTGTAGCTCCTTTCACTCGACGTGCTAAGAGCCTGTTTTACACCAGAACACTCCATTAGGGCAAAACCATTAATGTCCGTTAGGTTTATGGGCTCCATTGGCACTTAGAGTTCACGCGACTGTAAAGCACCTGATGAGGGACCTCCCTGAGGTGACCCGTGTGACAACTCAGGAAACCCCATTCATCAATTAACCCAACGAACACAACAACCAAGGGAAAAGCATGGGTGTCGCGACAGAGGCAGATGATAACGTAGTACGGCCTTTCACCTGTGACTAATCTCTGGACCAAAGCCACGACAGACATTCTTCTTACTGCACATCTACAACGTGCCCAAAACGGGCAGACATCCAAAGCAAGGCATGAAATAATGCATACAGCATGTGTACATCGTGAGGATTCGCACAGAACATTTAACTTCTGGCTTAGGGTTAACCACAACTACGTCCAAGGTATACGGCTTCATATTTGATCAGTGATCTTGTGAAGGTAAAAACACAAATCTCACTTTACACATGGGCTGTTGCTTGCAAAAACAATGTGGCAGTGTATACATTCTTCAGAAAGCATGGAGAAATAACTTAAAACACGTGCCTAAAACATGTAAGACAACATAAACCGATATCATTCACATTTTTCAGAGACTCCGACCCGATGTCTCCTGTTAGTTAGATTTCCAAACAAGCAAAGTGGTAACAGGCTCCGGGTCTACAAAAATAAATGTCCGACCACACAGCCATTGTTGTGCCACGCATGTAGCACAGTGTTCATCCAGAATTCCACAATTAAGAAGGAATGTTGATGAATGTTTGCGGTGCAGCCATCAGCGTGTCTCCCTAGACGTCCCATAATCAAAACAAAATAAACAACCACTTGGGGTGCTTATCTGAAAATTCTTCTTCGGTTCTCACTCTAATCTTTCTAAACCATCTTTCATCCATCAGTTGCAATATTTCCATTGAAAGCTCAGGTTTGGCCAACTGCTGATTTCTGTTACTGGATTGGATATCCAGTGATAAACAGTCTCTTGATGATTGCGATGGGATAATATTTGGGAAAAACCACCTGTGTGTTTTTCGTGACTGATGTCACCTCATAGCCCGCACACAGAGTCATTTGAAGAGCTTTAGGAATACTATTGGATGCGATTCTGCGGCCTGGAACACGTTCAAAATGGCTAATAGAAAACATCGCTTTCCCTTGAAAGAGAAGCTCAATTAAGGCGTGCAGAAGAAATTCAAGGACAATACTGGAATACTGGGATGAATCATACAGATCAAAACAAGGACGTAAAAAGGTTGTTTTCACTTATCGATTCATTCACTATTTTCTCTCGACATGGAATGTTTAAACTTTTCTCATGAACCTTCGTGCGCTTCTGTAAACAAACGTTTATGAATACATTTCGAAAACAAAATTGTTGCTTGGAAACCAGTCTAAACAGGAATCAAATAGGCTTCCTTTTTTTTTTTTTTTTGGCTTTTACTTTGTAGTCCAGCCAACTAAAACAAATGCCACCAAAAAACTACTTCTTAGGGCAATAAATCCTCCATAAAACAAATCTCATAGTTTAGGATTACCATAGTACGTGTGTCCTTGGGGCTATACCTATTTTTTTGTGAAACACAGCTACCTTTCATATAGTCCAAAAGTTAAACCAGACCTTATCCATTGGTTGAATTGTAAACATGTTGTGCTTTCTATCCAATGGCCTCAAGTACTCAGACTTGAAAATCCAATTTCCTTTTACTCTTTTGGCAAAAATACTGGTGTTGAGCAAACTGCCACAGAGCAGGTGGTAACAGTTCCCCTAGAGGGATCCGTGATAAAAACATTTTTCTTGATTGCTCATGAAAAGCTAGAAGAGAAGACCCCACTGCAATAACTAAACAGTTGTAAGAGACTCAGAATTACCCTTACAAATTACCACAGTCCTTCTTAACTGCAGATTTTGGATGTCTCACTCATCTAGTGCACCTGATTCAACTCATTAGCTCAATAGTAGATTGCAAGACCTGGGCTACTATTCCCTACATTAGTCCACTAATATAGTCTACTTGAAGGAGGGAATGAAAAAGAGTGAGTGAATTTGGACACTGACTGCACCGGAAGGACTGCCACTTTTGGATAGTTTGTGTTTGCTGTTACAATGAATTCACAACAACTAAGGGGGCTACTGTTTTGTATTATGCTTGTATGCCGTGGACGAGCGCATTGTAAAATGAATGGACAAATGATTCAGCTGAAGGCGCCATCTTCTGGCGAGAAACGGAAATTAATTAGTTGTACGACTCTCACAGGGAATTATGGGTATTCTCTAGCCATTGAGTGTACATGGGTTGTACACTCGTTTTTGCGGTGCATTGTTGGATTCAATGAGTGCACTATAGTTTTGGACATCACTACAAATGGCTGTCCCCTCAAATAGGGACCTATTTAAGGGTATAGGAGCAATTTCGGATACAGCCTTGAATTGGATGTGGCTTTAAGAAGCACTTGCCTGAAACAGGAATAGACAACTCTGCTTCTGAGGGAGTTGCACACTTTAGGTCCAAGCCTGCTCCAACACACTTGGCTGTTGTTCATAGTAATCCTAAAGACCTAGATTGACAGGTCCAGGTGTGTTTGACTGAGGTTGGAACTAAACTCTGCAGAATGGTAGTCCTACAAGAGCAGGGTTAGCTATCCTTGACCTACAGAGACTTGGCCACTATTCATGCATATTTTTCAGCAGGGTGTCTCAACTTTGGCCCTCGAGGCACACTTCCCTGCAGAGTTTAGCTCCAACCCTAATCAAACACACCTAAACAAGCCAATCAAGGTCTTCAGAATCACTAGAAACAAAGCCAAAAGGCAAGCCTGCAACCTTTAGGCCAAAAAGTGTAAAAACGCTTCCAGTTTGGGAAAGGAGACCAGAGGCCGTTTTCTTTAAATGGATGTCAATGGAGGAGAGGCTTCACTACGCTGAATAAACAGCTTTTTAAAGGAAACAGTTTATTATTTAATGAATCAATTGCCTATCGGCTCGGGTGTAATTCAGCTTATGGCACCTCCCATTTATTCCCAATAACTATGGTATCTGTAAATGGTGATTGAGTGTCGCACAACCCTGAACTGAAATTCAATGACGTCAAGGCTGTAATGTGATTGGTTATCAAGGCACATGTGATCCAAGTTGACTGTTACATTTTTTTACACTGTTTTACATTTTTTTAATACAATCTCTGCTAAACAGTTACAGACAGGTGACTTTGATCAAGGTTGAAGGCCAGAGTTAAGAACCCCTGCTCTTCAGCCTCCCTCTTTAATAAAAAATTAGCACTATTGAATTGTGGATGGATCTGTAGATTTGGAAGAGATGTTTAGCTCCATAAATCCATACCAAGAGGAAGACGAATCTCTAGAAATCAATATGCTACTCGGGACACCATGTTTGCCAATTGTTCTCTATTCCAGGAATGCATGATCCTGCTTCTGTAGAACCACCTTTCAGAGTTTAGCACTAATTAAACACATCTAAACCAGCTAATCGAGGTCTTGAGGATCACTAAAGACCTCCAGGCAGGTGTCTTGTATCTTAAGTCTGCAGGAAAGTGGTCCTCCTGAAGCTGGAATGGACAGTAAATAAACTGCTGATTGTTAATTGTTTATGGTAATAAAATGTAAAGATGAAAACCTAAAACTGGCAAATATTTCTCACATGTGAAAGATTATTCTTACATGGCTATACTCTGTTGACTGGCAAATGTGAAACCAAGCCAAGGAAGGTTGACGCTTCTTGTGTCCGGACCAGGGGTAGGCCACCGGACCCTCACTCATTTTTTTTCAAAGCAGCTTTACAGTTAATGTTTACAGTACTTTAATGTCTAGCAGTTTAGAGCTGGTAATTGCAACGACATAAACAATCAGTTAAGGTTTGCTCTGTAGCCTAGTGTTTTGCTTTATCTGAGTATTATCTCTATGTATGCAAGTAAAGCTGGATATATTTATAGCAGTTGGTAGTTGTTATGCAGTGAAATTGAGGATTAAGAAATACCTAAAAACAATTTAGTGTCTTCAATTCCCTATGCTGCATGTCTTTGGATTGTAGGGGAAACTGGAACACCAAAAAGAAACCCACGACAACACAGGGAGCAAACGTCATACAGAAAGGACTCACGTTTAGCTACTGACTCTGAGATATAGCCTACTAAATAAGGTGTCTAAAAAACAACAGTTAGTTAGAGATTCTGATCTTCTTACCTTAAATGAGAAGCTGGATTGAAGCAAGTCTTGGTCACATCAGTGATGCTAGGGTTGCAGCAGTCTCCATTATCATAACCATAGTTCTCACAGTTGCACTCCGGATCGCAGACCCCGTTTCCTTGTTTATGTTCAGGACACCGCGTCCTGGGCTTGCAGTAACCAGCATCAAAGCCAGTCAGGGTGTGGTTGCATTCAGGGTCACAATCCTCATCACCCACCTTACTAATGTCACAGTTGGCGAGTACCAGACGGTTATACAAAGAGGAATTGCTCACATTGTGCACAGTCACCTCCCAGGTGATGTTGTACATGCTAAAGGCTTCATTCAGATGCTGATGTTGCAGATGAATCTGTTGATCTGTGACTGTGGGTTTGCGCAAAGAGTCATCAAACACATTCACAACGCGGTATCGTACCGTTTTAGGGCGACGGAAGCTCCAGAAATGATTGTAGTTGCGCACCACTTCTGTGTTGTCGCATACCGTCTGTCCACAAGCTGGAGGCTCCAGGGTGGTGTCCAAAGACCCCAACCCTGCACGAGGACCCTCATCTGGAATTGGGAAGCTGCCGTCCTTCACAGCCAGCCATTTGCGCCCTGGGTGTTCAAATGTCTCACGGATCACAAGGTCAACCAGGTCCTCAGGGTCCTCGTGTCCATGCATGTCCCTCATGATCTGCCTCTGAGAGAGAGCCTGTCGCCACAAACCGACACGCTCCACGGAGCCTCTGTAGTTATGATTCAAGGCATTTCCACCCACCATCAGCACCTTGAGTTTTAAATCAGATCAATCCATTACATTTATCCATTTTTATTTGCATACAATATGTGCATTATGTAAGATCTGCCAGCTTTTTCAAAGGTGAAGCGTGTAACTTTTTTTCTGATAAAATATTTTCTCTTATTTAAGTACTATACCAGTACACAATACTATGTCTTGAGCTCAAAACACTATCAGAGCGCATGATTTGTAAACAAATGCATTTTCTGTCTTTTCTGGCATGGTAAACTTGCTCAGTAGCTCACCTGGTACTGAACTCACACTTGCCCATAAAACAAGTCCCATAAAACATTAGTCTAGAGAGAAAAGACTTAGAAGGATTTATAGAAAGCAAGATAAAATGGCATATCTGTGTCTTTTGATAACCCTATTGATTAGGTTTAAAATAGGGTTTACTGTAGGTGGTACAATATATTTAATTGCGATATTCACG
Source organism: Garra rufa (assembly GCF_049309525.1). Classification (NCBI taxonomy): domain Eukaryota; kingdom Metazoa; phylum Chordata; class Actinopteri; order Cypriniformes; family Cyprinidae; genus Garra; species Garra rufa. The sequence goes on along the minus strand of NC_133365.1, from coordinate 7,403,809 downwards.
TTTTAGTTTCATTTCCGAACAGCGGTGATATGAACTACAACCAGTGTAATAAAAGGTCAATTTCACATTCATTTGTTTCAGGTAAAACTGAAAACACTTTTAGTGCTTTTCAATTGATATGTCACTTTTAAAAGTGTCAAGAAACATTCAAGAGTTTGTCGGTTTGGTTCACCTAGAGGCACAGAAATTACACGCTTCACATTTAACTATTGATAAAAAAGTTATAATTTAAAAACTGATTGTGTGATTTCCCAGAATATTGTGTAAAAAGTTCAACTCTGAAATGCTAAAAGAATTAAACTTACCTTACACTTTTTAGTAAGGGGGCTGAAGACATCACCTGACTGTTCCCTGCTAACAGCTGTCTGAGCACCATTGACATATAACTTCATATAAAGGCCATTGTAAGTCACAGCTACATGGGCCCAGTGGTTAGGCATGTAGCGGGTGTTCGAGTGAATGGAGGTAACTTTGTGTGCTCGGTCTGTTTTAAGGGAGAAGAAGAAACGCGGGTCACGGTTCCCCTGTTCACTCACAGCTTTAATTCCCAACAGCCATCCACGATCACTGGAGGCATAGAAGCATTTGTCGAAGAGACCTATGGTGGAAAATGAGAACAAATGTGTCAGGAGAGAAATCCAAATGCATAATGAAGGACAAGTCAAGAAACAATACTCCACAATGTGCTTTGAAAAGGAAACAGAGTATAGGATCGCAAAATGACATGAACCTTCAGGCGCCATTGAACAAAGCACCCTAGGTAGCTTACATGCATGCATTTTTTTAATGCCAAACAACATGAGTAGTATGCTAGTAGGCCTTCATTCCTTTACAATTGTTCAGTTTATTATGCTTTTTTATTTATATTGTCACTTTAACTTACTTTTGTCCAGACTTTACTTTTTATCTAAAATTTTAAGAATTTGTATTACGCTGTTGCTGGGGGTTCACTACACAGTTTCCAAGTAGAATGCAATAGTGTGGAATTTTTGGGCAAGTCAAATCAGAGACAAATGATCACTGGAACACTAAGACAGAACAGGCTTACATATTCTCTCAGGTTGGGGGATTTGGAAGAAAAAATACTTTACCCAAGTTTACACAATAACACAATACAGTACAGTATGCTATTTTGGTCAAGCCATGTTTTAAGCATCATGAAACCTAAATGTCCTGCCCTTGTTGTCACCTAACCTGTCAAGCTTGCAGTATCTCAAATCAGATCTGCTGTGTAAGCCAATTTATATCTCATCATCATGGAAGATCAGTGTCAACTAAGCACTATTTCTTGCTCTCACATCAGTCTAACATGTTGAAAACACTCTTGAAACAGATGGACAGTGTTAATCATCTGATCAAAGTCAACATAAGGTTTTGTTGAAATCAAGTCTGTTTTTTTTTTTCCTGTACTGTTTCCAAAGCTAAAAATCAACAATCTAAACAAGATGTCTAATCTGCCGTCTGATGATGTCCGTCTCGGTTTCTTCTTCAACTGCCAAGTCATAACCATAAATAATACTGATGGTCTATAGAGCACTCATCCAAATCTATCTTACATACTGCAGACAGAAACTCAGCGCTGTTCAGGGTGCTGAATTTACTGACATTAGGACGTTGATAACCTTTTTGTTTTTCCTTCATCAAATGCTGTCAAATGCTTCTATACCTCACTTTTCAATCTTCTGCGTTATGGAATGAAAACATGACATAAACAAAACAAAAACAACATTAAGTCTCAACATTAAGGCTAACATGGGGCAAAAACAACAACTGCTATGTAGAAGCAGTGGCTTCTCTCAAAACAACTGCCTTATGTCTTCATTCCTAGAGGCATGAATTAGATTTAAAAGATTAAGCATGACTACATAATCCAGAGGGCATTTCAATCACTTTTTTCTTGTTTTGTAGTTTTTTTTTTTCTTTCTTCTTTTTAATATCCCAACACAACAGATATTCAGTCAGTGTTGATGCTCATTAAATTCAGATGTATGTGGGGGGAGACTTTTAGACTTTGGCAGAAGCACGGACGTCTGACTTTCTGTACACAGAATCTCACATGGTTAATGTTATAAATGTGCTTACTTTATAAAGTGACTAGAATTCACCATATTGATTAGTAGAGGTTTTTACCCATATTTTGGATTATGCGTTGCATTCGTCTCCACATATTAGTTTTCTTGCAGATAATGTACAGATAACTTTTTTCCTAACTTTAATTGCTCATTTGCATAAAATGATTACTGAATGTGATATCAGATGTCTGGGCCCCACTGTATAAAGTATTGATTATATCCAAATACAGCATCATCATGCATGCATTTATGGATCCGATGCATGCGTGTGTGGGAGATTTTATACTGTTCATCTCTGTAATGCTGGTCAGTCATTTGGTCCAGTGCAAACCCACTGGAAGCCTGAAACAGATGATGTCATCTCAGTTACTTGAGAGGGGGGGGGGGGGGGGGGGCGCACTGACATCAGATGCCACGCGTAAATCAGTGATGCCCACTGCCGCATCAGTAGTGGATTCTCACTCCGGTCTGTCTAGTCGTGCGTGACTGCGTAGAAAAACACTCTTCTCGCAGCCAGCATTTTTTCTGCTCATGACAAAAAAGACCGACTTGTCGTATCTTTTACGCTCTCTGTCGGCGGAAAGCGGAATCGAAAGCGATGTTGTAATGCTTACTCACTGAAAAAACAACGTCTACACAACTGTGGTGGCGTTTGCAAACTCAGATTTGTGCTTTCTGCAGGTACCAGAGGAGAACGTAATTGCACTGCGATGCGGTTAGGTAGGCTAACGTGTGTAGCCATCGTTCAGACATCTGCAAAGCTCGGAACAGCTTCACTTTCCTCTTCGTTTTCTTCGAGCTGAATGGAGGTGGGGGGATTTGGGGTCTTGCGGGGATTCAAGGGTCGTACGTGTAAACCGGGTGCCTCTCCAAACGCGCAAAGTCGCGGGGAGGGGGGAAAGTCCTGTCCCGCTCGCTCTCTTGAGCTCAGCGCTGAAACGGCAAACCTAAGCTTTTGGATAGGTTAGTTTTAGACCAATGAAGTCATCGTTTTCCTGTCACTTCAGCCCAAAAGCTAATATCAGAAATAAATTGAAGCGTGTGTGGAGTCTCCGCGCTGACGTACGCGATTACTTAATCATTCGACATCGGAACTGATTGATCGATATGGATGTTGTAAGGGGCACGAGCAAGTTATGCACCTAACCATCCTAACACCATTCGGTCAAGCCTCGTTATTCACATGCATTACTCTTTCGCCAACATTCATGTCATACAAACTCACGTAAAATGCATTTAAATCTGTGCCTACCAGCTATAACGGTAGGGGAACGCTGCCCACCCTCCGCTTTAACCCACATCTGGAGGGTGAAATTGCCCTTTGGTATCTCCACACCGGGCTTGAGTCTCAGCTGGTCCCCTCTGCCCGTAAAATAAACGGCTTTTCCCCGAGAGGAGCTCGCATCCTCCGCCAGAGAGGAGCGGCGCCGCTGGCGGGGGAGCCGGCGGTCCAGCGCCGGCAGGGAGCGCTTGCCCCGGGGCAGGCGGGTGGCACAAGCCCCCGGGAAGACCGCTTTGGCTTCTCTGATCTTCACCAGCTCGCGTTTGGATCGGGTCTTTCTCAGGACCGTCCCGCAGTCTGATCCCACAAACAGGACGAGCAGGATGGCGAGACACTGGAGAAAAGTCCAAACTTTCATTTTATTCAACACAAGAGAGATGATAATGAGGATGAGGATGATGATGCGGATGGGTATGATAACGTCCCAGAGAAATGCGCACGGACGCGCTCTTCCTCTCCAAAGTCCTTCCACTTGTTATTGTTTTCTTTTCTTTTCCTCGTCTTTCACAATCGCTTGTCAAAGACGAATGTTCCAGATACACAAATCCATGAAGCTCTTTATTTCTCTATACGAGCCGTTCTGTGTGCTTGAGTTTTTCTTTTTGCTCCTTCTGGAGGCAAAAGTGAGTCTTCTGACGAGATCGCGGCTCAATTCATTGATTCGATCAGTAATCAATGAATAAAGAGCTTCTCTCACACTCACTGTACTTCTGTCTTTATCTACTCGCAAAACAATGTTTAAGAACAATTCATGAATGCAGAACACGTCCGAACATGACGAGCTGTCATATCTGAGGATGGGGCACATTCAGATGCTGTTTGTGCTGAAGTTGTCTCGGCGTTAGAAGTTGAAGTGATTGAGATGGTCTGCAGGAGGTTCGGAGGTGTCCAGAGCATCGCGGGTCCTCATATATGCTGTGAGCTCCGCTGGAGATCCTTCAGTCTTTTAAGAGTGAGAATGTGATGGAAGCAGACCAGCCCATGTTTCAGTCCTGCATGAGTTTTTCTCCTTCCGATCCTCCTCTCGTGTTGTGCTGAAGTCACAGGTAAAGCACTGACGGCAGGAGCATTTCCACACATGCTCCTCCAAGTGTTGGATAGTGTTTCCAGAGTTGAAAAGGGGTGTGTGTGTGTGTGTGTGTGTGTGTGTGTGTGTGTGTGTGTGTGTGTGTGTGTGTGTGTGTGTGCGCGCGCGCGAATCCCTCTAGTGGCTACAATTCAAACCATTTCATTCATTTGAAAGTTTTCACAGCACTAGAGAAGTGCCCAAAGTCACACTGGATCACTTGTTCCTGTTGTTATAATATTTGTTGTTTTCTCTGTGGTTTGTTTATCTATTTTGCAGCTCTGTAAATAAATGTAAAAAAAAAATATATGAATAAATAATTTTTTTCTAAATTAAAAAGTGATACATGATAAGAATATTTTATTCTTTTAAAACTATCTAAACTAGAGATGAGATTTAGATTAGACTTAAAATTAAGCATTTTCATAGAAAATCATTTGCATTGCACTTTTTGAAAGTTGTACATATAACAAAGATTATTAGAGTAATTTTATTTCAGCCTTTCTACTTAAAACATCCAGTTTAATTCATTGTGTTATTTGCCGTTGCTTTTGTAATTAAATGTGATATTTATTACTAGAAATTTCTACTATAAAATGTTTTAGTGTATGTTACAATAAAACAATACTACGTTTAACCCCGTAAGCACATAAGCTTCATTAGAATATCTCAGCAATACTTTATCATGTAAAACACACTGTAAAGTGTGACTTAATCATTGTAAAAATGAAAACTTTAAATTCTCAGTCAGTTTGCATGCACCACTTTAAAAGAGGAAAAAATATGATGACGAGAACAGGATGGAGAAGCACAAAGAGCAGGAATTTGCGCTATTCTGCATGAAATTGTTGGAGAGTTCATTTCCTCAGTTCTTTGAGGTGGTCCACCTTTGTATGGCAGACCATCTGTGTGGAGCGTGGAGACAGAGCTGGTGTGGAATGCCACAAGAGCTTTTGTTCTCTGTTTGTTTGGTGTAAACGAACACGCAGACAGCAGAAAATTGCTACCTACCATTAAACTGGGCCAAACCAATGTTAAATATTTGTCTCAGTTTTGTCACATTGCAGTGGTGAGACCACATTTTTTTCCTTTGTCCAGACAGAACAGAAGAATGACACAGGTCACAGCGGTCAGGTCAGCCAAATGATCCTTAGAGGAAACCTTCAGTTACACTAAATTCCATTTCATAGAGTCCAGGGTGAATACTTCATAACTGCTTTACTTAAAAATAAATATATTAAAAGAAAAGGATAAATAAATAATGATTAACAGATTAATTGATGCAAAACAACATTTAACAAAGTGTATGCTGATTTGAATGTGCATTTTGGTTTTTTAATGTAATGTATTATTAAAGCTTTATTCAATTTTGAAATCTATTCATTTCTGTTCATGTATTACAAAACAAATTCAACCATGAACGTTGCTCTATTTTTATTACTGTAAAAATATTTAATTATTTTTGTAAGTGTATATGCTAGTCAGCATTTCACTTCTTATATTCTGTTTTCTTTGCATGTTTTTGACTTCTCTGTTAAAAGAATAGTTTCCCAAAATAAAAAATTGCTGAAAAGTCACTTACCCTCAGACCATCGAAGATGTAGATAAAAAAAACACAGCCGATAAAAACATCACAATAATCCACACAACCTCACTCCATCAATCTTGTGAAGCCAAAAGCTGCAGGTTTCTATGAAACAAATCTGTCATAAAACTTTAAGCCATCCGAATAGTCTTCCATAATCCATTTTAACGCTTCCTCTAGTGAAAAAGGCCATCCCCTTTTGTCATTTTGTCCTTTAATCCACCCACATATTTATTTTGGACTGTTTTGGCTTTATAAACAGTGGTTGATCTGTGCTTATTTCTCTCCTGATTCAGACCAGATGACTTTTTCACTGAAGGAAGCATTTCTATGGACTTGTATTTCAATCGGAAGCAACAATTTAAAGTTAAACGCATCCTGTTTCTTACAAACACACAGATTTTGTCTTCTCAAGATGTTAATTAATGGACTGGGATGGTGTGGATTATTGTGATGTTTTTTTCATGAGCTGTTTGGACTCTCATTTTGACGGCACCCATTCACTGCAGAGGATCCACTGGTGGGAATCTGTTCCCGTGAAGAAGCAAACTGGATGGCCTAAAAAGTAAATAAGAAATATGCACCAAATGATAACAAGACAACTGCTGAACAATTAACATTTATAAAGGCAACAGCAAACATAGAGAACCAAAACAGAGCCATTCAAGTCACTGAATGTAATATTATAAATTCAATGAAAGTGTGTCTTAATCTGTCCATTCTCACTGCTGTAAACTCGAAACAGTACCTGCTGTAATAAATACTGACTCTGAAATCAGAGAATAAAACACTGAAACAAAAACAGATCAATGGCACAGTACTTATCAAAATATAATCAAATAACTGGACCTGAATTATTAGACAGTTCTAGTGGTAATATCATTACAGCTGTATGTGTTGCCTTTATTGATCTGTTTTTCCAGTGATTATACAATTACAACTCTGATATTAAGGAAGGAGATTGGCTGATTCCCATTGAGTCTTGACTTCTCAAAGAGCTCCTAACTCATCTTACATTGTGTTTGGGGTCTGAGACCCTTTAAATAGCTTATTCAAAAAAAAAAAACTTTAATAGTTTAATATTAGGTTGAAATGTTGTCTAATGTAAGTAGCAATAATGTACAACATACCATATCAACTTTTAACCATATCAACCATTTAACTTTAATTATTGGGGTCTAAGTGACCAATGGTACAAACATTTTATTGTTTCTACTTGGGTCAAAAATGTCACTCATTGGATAGAAGTACCTTTCTGAAAGGTGCAAGTTTGCTTAGTTATAACACTGTAGATTAAATAATAATAAATATTATTATTTTAAAGTATTTTTCCCCATTAACTGTCATGCATCTTAAATCAAGATACATTTGCCTGAAAAACAAAATTGCTTCAGATATTAAGTTGTTTAAAACTGAAAATGTATTCAAATGAATTGAGCTTATGATTAAAACAAGGGCTTAGAAAAATAAACGTAAATTGGATTATTTGTCTTGGCTCATTTATTGATTGATCAATTGATTTGTTTGTTTGTCCAGAAAATGACTTCACTCTTCAGTACACTCTTAAAAATAAAGGCGCTTTAAAAGGTTCTTCACAGCAATGCCATAGAAGAACCATTTTTGGTTCCACAAAGAACCATTCTTTAAAGAACCATCTCTTTCTTACCTTTTTATAATCTGAAGAACCTTCTTTCGCCACAAAGAACCTTATGTAAAAGAAAAAAAGTTCTTCAGATGTTAAAAGTTCTTTATGGAACCATTTAGACAAAAAAGTTCTTTTATGGCATTGTGAAGCGCCTTTATTTTTAAGAGTATAAATGTATCTAAATTTTAGATATTTATAATAGAAAGTAAGACAAAACTAGATAAAAAAATAAAAATAAAAAAAAATAAAAAACTTTTCAGTACTGATGTGCATCTCTTAAATTAACCAACAATTAAGTCAAGAACTGACCCCTGGCCATCAGTTATTTCATTAAACACTAAAATATTTATTTTTGTGTCCTATAGAGGAAAAGAAGTCTGAAATGAAATGAGGGTGAGTAAATGATAGCAAAAGATTTTTGAGTGAGTTTTTTTTTTTTCATATTTAAGAAATCTCTTTAAACAGACCATTTTCCCAGTTAGATTAAACACACTGGTAGTTAGAAGAAAGTAGTTTGGAAATTGATTATATTGAAGGTGATATTATAGGTGATATTATGTGCGTTTGCTCAAATATCATGTCATTTTTTAGAATGTATATAACCTTACAATCTAGTCCGATTCCAGTTTTTGAGAGTATTTGTTTCTTTTTTATTCCTTTTGTGATTTTGTGAAAATACCTTTTGTCATTGACTTTATAAACAGTTAACAGTTTAGTCTCGTAGAGTAACCTGTGCTCATAACATGCAATGTAAGACACAGAGAATGATTTTCGAAAGAGAATAACATCATAATCCTCAAAACATCAATCTCTATGTTGATTTCTGATTGTAGTAGAAAAGGAAAAACACACTGGAGTATAATCCATTAATGCATTCAAAAATATAATCTGTCACTTCTGAGCAGCTAAAGTGTAAACCTAAATGCACAGCCCCCTTAATGTGAGCCACTATAAAGAGCAAGAGAGAAATAACAGTCATACAATAATTATAATGGACGATAATATGATTCACCTTACAATCTAACAACGGCTTGCCTTTGAATTTATCACTAAATAAGTATTAGTATTAAACAAACAACAAAACAACAACAATTAAACTTTGTAATTTAAATAAATTGTACAATAATATACAATTAAAATAAGGGCTGTAGTCTAACTATTTGAGAAATTTATTTCAATTTCAGAGTGAAAATTGTTACTTGTGAAGTAAATCTTCCTATAACTTGAGCTGGATGTGCACATGTAATTTTACATCAGAGGAGATTTATCGCACATTAAACTGTTGGTGTCATTCAGACAAAGCTTTTCAGATCCCACTGGTCACCCTCACACCCTAAACTGAACAACTGCTGCTTAATTGGAGTCACAAGCAGAGCAGTTGGTGTCCCACCATTCACTCTAATCTCTGAAACAAGACAGAGGGGATGCAAACTCCATTCTGTTCCGCTCATAATGTCATCTGAAAATGAAGTCATCCACAAATCCAGCCAAGATCCCCACATTAAGAGGGGCTGATAAGTCTTTTCTACAGTTTCATAAGTCTACTGACTGCGACAGAGAAAAGAAACATGTTTCAATGCATGAGTTTAAATAGAGATTTAAACTGAAATTGCCACGTGCCACACAGGATGTTTAAAATTGAACTGGCATGACAGAAAGATTAAGGAAATTATTTTTAATTTGAAAGAAACTTCAACATAGTTGCACAACAGAACAGACTTTGTGAAATAACCCCAATAAATACATCATGTTTTTTTAGGTTACACATTTAATTAAAGGGGCAGTCGGATGAACGATTCACTTTTACATGTTGTTTAAACTGAAATGTGTCTTGGCAGTGTGAACAGATGATAGATATATAGATGAACAGATACATGGTGCTTCTCCATTTTACGCTTGAGGACATACTTGGCCACCCGATCACCTTCATCTTGTCATCTTGGTGGTGTGTTTGGGATCGTTATCATATTGGAAAACTGCCATTCAGCCTAGTTTCTGGAGGAAAGGCATCATGTTTTGCTTCAGAATGTACAGAACATAGTGGAATCCATGTTTTCCTCAATGAACTTCAGCTCCCCAGTACCAGCAGCACCAGACCATGATGCTACCACCACCATGCTTGACTGTAGGTAAGACACAATTTTCTTGGTACTCCTCACCAGGGCATCGTCACACATGCTGGACACCATCTGAGCCAAACAAGTTTATCTTATAGTCTCATCAGACCACAGGACATGGTTCCAGTAAGTCATGCTCTTTGACAGGTTGTCTTCAGCAAACCGTTTGTGGGCTTTCTTGTGAGCAACCTTCTGATGAGGCTTCTTTCTGGGACGACGTCTATGCAAACTGACTTGTTGCAGCATGTGGCATACGTTCTGAGCACTGACAAGCTGACCTTCTACTTCTGCAACCTTTAAAGCAATGCTGGCAGCACTCATGCATCTGTTTTTCTGAAGCCAGGTTCTGCACCTGACGCACAGAACGAGTGCTCAACTTTGTTGATCGACCCTTGCATGGCCTGTTTCGAATGGAACCCATTTTGGAAAACCTCTGTATGACTCTGACCACTGTAGTGTAACTCGGTTTCAGGGTGTTACTGAACCTCTAATAGCCTTGGCCATCTTTGTGGAGAGCAACAATTCTAATTCTCAAATCCTCAGAGAGTTCTTTGCCATGAGATGCCATGTTGAACATCCAGTGGTCAGTGTGAGAGAACTGTACTTAAAGCACACATTTTAACAGCTCTAATACAAGACACACAACTTTATGGTCCTGTCAAGCAGACAAAAACTTAAACATGATGAATAGATGAATGTGGCTTTGCATGGTTGAAAATATACTGCTGTTATCACTTAGGGTGTACTCACTTTTGTTGCCAGCTATTTTGACAATAATGGCTGTATGTTGAGTTATTTTCAGAGGAGAGTAAATCTATACTGCTATACAAGCTGCACAGTGACTACTCTAAAATATAACCAAGTTTCATTTCTGTGGTATTGTCCCTTGAGAAGATATACTAAAATGGTTGCTGAGATGTGAGGGGTGAGATACTGTATATGTGCTATCAGAGTAATAATGAGAGGATTTGTCATTGAGTTCATAAAATCAACAGCCCCGCCCCTGTTTTCGAGGCAGTGTTTACACTGAACCATTTTCAACTAGAAATAGGCAACTTACTGTGTTTTTGGTTGTTCATTTACATGACAATGGCATTTTGGGAGCCTGAAAACAACATTTTGAAAACATGTTTCAAAGTGCAAGTTTTGGAATATTATACCATTGTCTCCATGTAAACTACAAAAACACAAATTTGTGAAAATGGTGATGTCATGAACATGCATATTAGGAGTTGAGTCACATCACCAACTAATACAGCATTTTTAGTTCTTTCCATGGATCCGTGTAAACAGGGATCATTTTGACAATGTTGTCATCTCTACACAAAACTTTTCGAAAACACAAAGAAAAAATGACTTCGGTACACTGCAGTTGTAAGGAGAAAATGGTGTTGACTGATGCATTTGCACATGGTTTATAACAAACAAAAAACACCAGACAGAAATGTAAACAGCATTAAAAACTTGATTTTTCTGTTTTTGTTCTACACTAACACCCACAATTAAACTTGGTCAGCCATAATGGCGCCCACCTCTAAAAAATTATTAATGTGCAAATGCCTTCATGTGAAAAACATTTGTAAAGCAAAACAGTGAGTGAAAAAGTCTGCAAAAGTGAAAGAACGTGACTGTCCTTTAAGAGCCCACATTAGACATCTTTGGGATGAATAGGAGTGGTGAGCCATACCTCATTACCCAAAGTCAGTGGCTTTCCACAAGATGTTGAAACATAGATGGAAAGATTCAGACACAAGAACATAAAGAGGTCAAGCAATGACTTTGAGCAAGCAATTGGGGTCAAGCGGTCAAGTACTTTCACACCAGACTCAGCAAACCATTTCTAAATGCACCCCGCTTTGTACACAGAGTGCTGCAGATGTATTTTGTAGGCCAAAACTCAGAAAAAAAAAACCTTCACTTCCGGTTTATATCAAGATTTTGGTTACATGCTTGCAATAAGTTTAACACAAGCTCAAGATATTTTCATGTTTCATGTTTCATTCTACAACATAAAATACATCACCCTTGTGTTTTTTTTTTTTAACTTGTCTTGGAAAAAGTGGTTGCTGGTGTCTAAAATAGGGGACATTAAACAACATCACATCAAACAATGAAACTATACTAATTCAAACTTTCCAAATGTGGATTTATATAAGATTGGAAAGACTGAAACTATATGACTGAAAGAGTTGTTGGAAGCTTACTGATGACGATGTTAAAGTCATGTGACCATGGTGAAGTTTGTTGATAGCCTATGTTTAGCTTTTTAATTCTGGTGATTGCATTTAGGCATCAAAATTCAGAGTTGTGATAATTTGTGAAGATTATCATGATAAACAAAACTTGTAGGAAAATGAAAGCACTGTGAACTACTTCTGCAGACTTCTGGGTTGGCCTACAAAAACACATCATCACTGTAGCGCTCCACTGCTATGATGAAATAGAAAAGGGCCCTCGCCAAACTGCTGAAATAAAAATCTTTGTCCTTGGAGAGCCATTTGTTTGTGTTCGGACTACACAGGTTACAAGCAGTGTGTGAGGAAACAATGCTACGATCTCCAGTGCACTTGTGGAGTGTCATGTCAGATATGTAATTACAAAATATGGCCATTAATAAACTTGTCAGTTGAATATGAGATCTTGTGCTTTTCATATTTCAGATTGTTAATACTGTTCAATTTACAGGTTTTGGAAGTGAAAAAGAAAAAGTCATCCTCAGAATCCACTATGTGACAGCTCACATTTGTGACCCTGGATCATAAAACCAGTCAGAAACCAGTCATTGTATGGGTCAAAATGATTATTTTTTCTTTTATGCCAAAATCATTAGGATATTAAGTAAAGATCATGTTCAATGAAGATATTTTGTAAAATTCCTACTGTAAATATATTAAAACTTAATTTTTGATTAGTAATATGCATTGCTAAGAACTTCATTTGGACAACTATAAAAGCAATTTTCCCAGTATTTTAATTTTTTCGTACCCTCAGATTACAGATTTTCGAAAAGTTGTATCTCGGACAAATATTGTCCTGTCCTAACAAACCATACATCAATGGAAAGATCATTTATTCAGATGAATCTCAATTTCAAAAACTTGACCCTTCTGACTGGTTTTGTGGTCCAGGGTCACATTTGATGTTTTTTACAGTTATGTACAGTAAAGTTTTAAGTTCTCAGGTTGTTAAACAAATGTTTATTGCAATATTTTAGTGTTGTTTGTAACCATGTTTGTACTACCATGTATGACCAAAAATTTGAATGTGAACTTGGGTAATTCATATTCAAAAATGTTTTCAAAAACACATAGTAGTTAGTTATAATCTTGTTCAATTTCTTACTTCTGCTTCCTTTTGTATTTCAAATTATGGTTAATAATTTTGTTTGCTACTTTTCAATTCAAATTGAGACATAAATAATCCCGTCATGAAATCCACCTCAGTGCACGATCATTTTGGATCCTGCTATGAAGTATTACTACAAGCAATATTTCTCGTCCCGGCCAGTGCGTGATGTAAAACAGTCTCTCCTCATGGTTTTTCTTGTCCATATGGAGGTGGTTAGAGGCCTCATTAGCTGGTTTGTGTTAAGCAGTTACAGTGATGTGCTACTATAAAAACCCTGCGCTGATGAATTATCAAGGCTGAGACGTTTACAGCATCACCCTCTGGCTAAACAGCAGTTCTGCCGCCTCAGAACAGTAACCAAACTGAAAATCAAACAACTGTAGACTGCACGAGTATCTCATTAAAAGTCAAATATTTAAAGTGCTAATACAATTTTTGACTGGCAGTAATTAATTACATTTTTAAGCCACACTGAAATAACTTTCTTTAACCTCTGTCTCGTGACATAATGAGGCGGTTTCAACGTTTCTGTCAATTTGACACTGAAAAGCCCATAAAATGTACAAATTCCCAGACACCACAGGTTTAACGCAATAAAGCCCCTAATTGGACACAATTAAAAGCAATTCTGCCGTTCAATTTAGGCACATATGCAATTTATAAACCATAAGTTATTAAACCACTATCAACACCCACATCAGGAGAGAGGGTCATGAGAAGAGCTGGAAAAAGCACAATGCTAATAGAAATGTCGCGTCGTTAAAAGAGGATATACTGCATTATATTGTGAAACATCTTGCTTTCAGCCAGAGATGTGCTGAGAAAGAATTATTGAACACAAATAATACATTTAATGAAATTAATATTTGTTACACTTTTAGGACAAGTGATTCATGATGTTATTACTCAAGAACTTTAAAATACCCAAAAGCATGATCATAGACGTGAAACTACAGACCAACTACACTCTTAAAAATAAAGGTGCTTTAAAAGGTTCTTCACAGCGATGCCATAGAAGCCATCTCTTTCTTACCTTTTTATAATCTGCAGAACCTTCTTTCGCCCAAAAAGAACCTTTTGTGAAACAGAAATGGAACCATTAAGAAAAAAGATTCTTCTATGGCATCGTGAAGCACCTTTATTTTTAAGAGTATAGATCTCTGCAGGTGCATATAGATACAACAGGTTAATACAACAAATTCCATTAAATTTAATTAAATTACTTCTTTCTTTTTTTATTAATCACTGAATGCACTTATTATAGAGAAAAGATACAGGGTACAGAAAAATCAAACAATGTCAAGATATTTTCAGACTCACATCGTAAGCTCATTTTCCAATTATTTAAAGGGGCCATGATTCAAAAAATTAATTGGATCTTTTGACATATACGAGGCCATTGTACTTTTAAAAACATTATGTACATTTCAGAACTCAATTTCATCATCAGTCCAAAAGAGCTTTTACTGAAACCAAGCTGCCAAAATGACTTGTTTTCTGCTTTTTTTTCCCCATTACAAAATAGATATTAAGATATCAGCACAAGACTGTCTGTGCCTGTCCATCATCAAGTTCATCTCAGGAGACATGATAAAAAAAATTAACCCTATACACTGTAAAAAGTTTTCACCAGATTCAACTTAAAAACCTAAGTTCGTCAGCTGCCTTAAGTTTTTGTGTTAAATCAGCTTAAAACTACAAGTCATTTTAACTTATTATAATAAAAATGAGTTGATATAACTGAGTTTAAATGACTTAAGTTGATTTAACTTACAATCTTAAGGCAGCTGCTAAACTTAAGTTTTTAAGTTGAGTGTACAGACTACACTAATTTTGGTAACACTTTACAATAAGGTTCATTAGTTAAAATTAGTTACTGCATTAGTAAACATGAACTAAAAATTAACAATAGTTTCACCATTTATTAATCTCAGTTAATGTTATTTTTTTAGCATTTACTAATGCATTATAAAAATCACAAGTTGTGTTTGTTAACATTAGTTAATTAACTGTGAACTGACATGAACAATGAATGACTGTATTTTTCTTAACTAGCTAGCATTAACAAATATTAATAAATAGTGTAATAAATGTATTGTTCAATGTCCATTTATGTTTGTTAATACATGAACTAATGTTAACAAATAATTTATTATGTTACCCAAAAGCCTCCAAAATCTAAACATGTCCGATTAATAGTTAATAAATTAATAATAAATTAACTAATAGCTATCACCTTACTTATCCAGTTGATTGATTACTTTGATAATTGCAAACATTTTTTGTATTACAAGTTTTCTAAAATGTTAGGTTTAAATATGCAAATGAGGCATTATTTAATGAAATAAGTGCTAATTTGCATACATTTCTAGTACAAAAATCTAAACACTGGATGAAGTCAGTTTCAAAATTCTTGTTTAATCTTATATTCTTGTTTAATCTTACATATTAGTCAAAAGTTTTTAAAAGAAGGAATTGTGTGTATCTCGTTTCGTCACAACATCATTCAGAAAAAAAAAACTTTTTTACCATTTTTGGGGAATAAAATGTATAAAATCAAGCAAATTATGTATGAACAAATCCCTTTGAAAAAACCTTCAGGATCTAGACAGGAATAAAAAAGTTTGGTGTGTGTAAGTGCTACTGAAGTGGAGATTTATGGCTCAGTGTAGAAGAAAAAACTCATTTTGAGAAAATGGCCTTTAAAATATGCATTGATTTCTATTGACACAAATAGATAAAGTGCTATAAAAGAAACACTTAACAGTGTCTTTTGGGTGTTTTCTTTCCACTAGTCTGAAAAAAAAACACTTTCTGAAAAACAAAAAAGTCTAAAATCTCAAACTTGACAGGTGCATGAAAAAACAGCTTTTTGCCTGCAGTGTCTCCCCTTAAATATAATCTTACTAATATTATTAGGAGATATGAGTGATAACTGATATTTATTTCATATATAAGTAGTCTGCATACTGTTATTAAGAATATCAGAATTTCATCTTTTTGTCCATTTAAATATCAGCATCTGCACCAAATGGTATTTTTCTTTAAATATTCTCACTATATCCTACTATATAAGGCATAAAAGCCTGATGTATGCAAACTTTTTTGACATATATTTTGTCTAAAGATTCTCCCAGAAAACTCTAAGTCTATTACTTCATGTTGTGATTTACATGGTTAAAAATGCAGTTCTTCACCCCTTCAAATGAAACTAGCCAAACATGATATCACAATACGAACTCCATCTGGTCAACAGACAAACTGTTCAGTTTTTGCAAATAGTGCTTTTCCAAAACTGACCTTCAGTGGAGGAAATAACTGCAATAACTTCAGCTGTACCTGTCATCTGTATGATTTAAACAGCTTTTGCAATTTGTGATTAAAAAGCACTGCTGTCTGTGGACGATAAAGACATCAAAACATGGATGTCTGAATGGAGTACGTAATGGAAGTGATCAGAAATCATGACAAAAGACATCTTGGTGAGGGTAATGGTTTCATTAATGTGCGTGCTTGTGATGAAAAACTAATCACCGGATTTGTTTAAATTTGTCAGCTTTGTGGCTTCAAATGTCTTAAAGAAGTTCAAAGTTTTGTTCGGGGCGAGTAAACTTGACATCCGTGAGCATCTTTCTCTTGTTGTAGGACTGTCTTTTTGATTTATTCGCCCCTAATCGGCATGTTACAAAACAAACTCTTGTTGATTCTTGGCCAGAAACCCACTTTCACATCATTTCTGACCCAGTTCTGTTCATTCAATATAAAACAGAGACCGGACAGAATTCAGCATGCAGTAACTATCTGAAGATCTGAAGAACTGCTGATCTGTTTGACACACGTGAGGATGTGGATGCCAAACCTCTCTGCCTCCTTTCTGAAAAAATCTCTTCAAAGTCATTTTATATTGATAGCGCAGATGATTGAAATGGAATTTGATAGATTGACCTTTCTCCCCCACAAATGTATACCTTTATTGTTTTCAATGTGTACCTTGCATCCAATGTAGGATAAAGTGTCAAATGCGTAAATGTTAAATGTTTTTATAAAAACAACAGTAGACACTTTCTTGTACAAATGTGTCTGAAACGATGTTCTTATTAAAGTTCAAAACTGTTCTACCTGTTGACATCATTGTCACGTTCTTCTGAACCCCTCTGGTAAGGAGCTGACTGCCTGAGAGGGAGAACCAATAAAGACAGCGTTTCCTGTTTTCAACAAACAGCTAGACAGAGTAAAACTGAAACACATGTTTGATAGGTCGTCAGAGGGGTTTGCTGTAAAACACAGCATCTTCAACTGCAAAGTAAATGTTTTACTGCCACCTAGCGTCCAGTGAGGTGAAGACCAGGGCATTCAGATCTCAGGAATTTTGTTGTGCGTTTTTGTCATTTTTTATTAGGTTTTCTTAACGTGTCTATATAGTTTTATTTTTAAGCATTTTACTTAGTTGTTATATTTATGTACTTTTTATGGGTTTAGTTTCAGTTCACTTTAATAACCCAAACTTTTCTTTTCTCTCTATGCTCTGAGAGCAAATCTTGAAACATTGCGATCCATTAGGACAGGTTTAAGCAGAGTTAAGTTAATAATAATAATAATTGATTGATTGATTGATTGATTGACTGATTGAATAAATGTATGGATTTTTTTTCTTAACAGAACAGTAAAAACAGTAAAAAGATTTTATGATGTCACGAATGTCAAAGCAAACCATTATTTTTGAAAAAGTGGGAAAAATCTAACAAAAGAAATGAGGGACAAACAAATTCTGCATTTTCTTAGAAAATGCATTAAGTATTTAAAAAAATTACATAGACTTTGAAAACAGAATATTTACAGTTTAATTAAACTAAGGGGAGACACTGCAGGCAAAAACACTGTATTGAGATTTTGGGCTTCTTGGTGTTTCATAAAGTGTTTTTTCAGACTAGTGGAAAGAAAACACCCAAAAGACACTATTAAGTGTTTCTTTTCTAACACTGTATCCATTTGTGTCAATAGATTTCAATTACAATCCATATTTTTAAAGGCTGTTTTCTCAAAATGAATTTTTTTTCTACACTGAGCCATAAATCTCCACTTCAGTAACATTTACACACACACACCAAACTTTACATTTATTATTCCTGTCTATATTCTGAAGGTAAAAACAGAGGGATTTGTTCATGTTTAAAATCATGCAAATTATACATTTTATTTCCCCAAAAATGGTTAAAAAATACATTGTTTTCTGTCTGTTCTAATTTTTTTTCTGAATTATGGAGTGACAAGATACCCAAAATCCCCTCTGTAAAAAAAAAACATTTGACTCTAATATGTAAAAAAAAAAAAAAAAAAAAAAAAAAAAAAAGAATTTTGAAACTGACCTCATCCAGTTTTTAGATTTTTGTACTAGAAATGTATACAAATTAGCGCATATTTCATTAAATAATGCCTCATTTGCATATTTAAACCTAACATTTTAGAAAACTTGTAATACAAAAAAATGTTTGCAATTATCAATGTAACCAGTTAACTGGGTAAGGTAAGGTGATAACTTAATTTTTATCTTATTTTTTATTTTTTTACCCTATTCACCTGCAGGGTCTCGCTTAAAACAGATTTATTAATTCAATAATATTCAGATTTAAAACAATTAATTCACTCTCTACAACCTATGATGATGTAATGCTGATTAATAAAGACATGCAAGTTGCATTACATACAAAGTTAGATATATCAAATAATGTTACTAAGAAGGTGTCTTAAACTACCCAAATATATAATTAATAAAAGCAACTGGCCAGTCTTTGAAGCTCCTGAATCTCTGAAGTCAGGAGTTTATGTCATCTGAAGCCCTACAAAGTAAATGATGTACTTGAAGTTTGATCTTTTAAGTTATTTTAACCTTTCAAAATATAATTGACACAATATTTTTGCAGGCTCACTTTTTTATTATCAGAGCTGTCAAAGTTACCACATAAATGCATGTGATTTACTAATGATTAATTTATTTTTACTAGTGGTGGGCCGTTATCGGCGTTAACGTGCTGCGTTAACGTGAGACTCTTATCGTGCGATAAAAAAAATATCGCCGTTAATCTATTCTCAGATTTGGGTTGGGAGCTGGGTCTAAACTACGCAAGCTATGATGACTTTCACCTTGATAGTTTAACGCGGATGTATACCAAAGACTATAGAATATGGACGCGCGTTTACGTCTCCTCCGCCAAAACACAGACGGGATCGCGTCGTCCTCCATTCATAAAAACCGAATCTACTATGGCGAAATGCCACGTAAATTCGTCGTTTTTTGGATTCATAAATCAAATGTTGGTCTGTCACTTAATTCAAATCGCGATATGGACTAGTGTATGTGAAAACTGAAATGCAAAAAGACCGTTTTAATATGAATCCGATATGTTCCGTTTGCCTAGCTGTATGTATGAATGGCGGAGGCGAGCTTTTACTACACGCATACTGAAACACGTGACGCTCCCGGTAATTTTTGGCATTTGCATCTCACATGAACAGATAAACTCAATCTCCAAAACTGCTGTGAGTGTCACTTTTACCGTTTCATTTGAGAAAACTAGCATCATATCATACTGTATACACAGAAACTTCACGGCAACCTGTCAAAATAAAAGTACGGTGTAACATGTAACCCCCCCCCCCAAAGCTGGAAACCTAGGGGAAACACTGGCTACCATAGATATACAGGGGCGTCGTAGTTGGGGGAAAAGGGGGACTAAATTACCAGGGCCCCAAGTGTGGGGAGGGCCCCCGAGGATCAACCCCCCCCTGGAACGTAGTACAGCGGGGGCCCCTTAGCTGAGTCAGTGCACAGGGCCCAGAACGACGCAGCGACGCCCCTGTAGATATATATACGTAGATGTATATTTTTATCACACTGTACAACAATAATACTGTTTTAATTACAGTAAGGGCTAAATTTAGGGTTGGGTAGGTGTTGACGTTAAAAAAACACAATCTAATAGGTAGAAAAAATAATTTCATTGTTAGTTAGTTAGTAAACACAAGTACATCTTATTGAACATAATTTATTTTCATCCACAAATTATCATAGAACAGCTTTATGAGCTTTATGATCCATTCTCAAAGACTTACTTTTAGTCATTATTTGGGTAGCACACATATTCTGAATGCCTTCAGCAGAATTCAAATTAGCCATTTTAATCTAGATTAATCTAGATTAATTCCAAGATTTAATCTAGATTAATCTAGATTAAAAAAATTAATCTATGCCCACCCCTAATTTTTACACATTTCAATCAACATTAAGTCTTTTTTTCTTGTTGCACATGCTCACCTCAGAAGAATCTTCACTAAGAACATGTTCAGCTTTAATTGTGGTTCCTTTCCTCTTTAAAACCATCCACTGATCAACTACCATCCACTGCTAGTTTGTACTGTATGCTGCTGCTGTCTGATGCTTCCACCTGTTAAACAAAGATTATAAAATGAGCTAATGATCTGAGTGTGCAGTAGAGGGCAGAAATTTGATGAATTATCCCGCACCTGTACTGCAGGACAGTGAAAACTCTTCTGGGACTTCCTGTCAATCCTTCAGTTTACACACTGAGAATGTGATGTCAAAGTGCATTACAGGAAGTACCAGGACCCTGTGGAGAGATTCAGATGATCAGAAGTTATTGCAGTTGCCAGGTAGTTTATTCAGCAAGATTTGGTTTTGGATGTTGGTTAATACTTCTTTTCTATTTACAGGATTACCTACCCTAGTGACCAGGTTTGTCACAGTAACTGCAGTTACGACCCCTTATTTAATGTCCTCGAGGCTTGCCAAAAGCTCCGGCTGATTCTAGGATTCTTACATTGGACCAGAAGTCATGAACAGCCATACGAGATAAAGCATTTGTAGTAATGTGGATGAGCTCTGCATTTGAAGCTATCATATTGTTTAGGCAAGTATTTATAAAGAGCATGGCATGATCATCATCTTCCAGAAGCCCGACCCCTGTGGTGTTGCAGATGAAAAATGACCAAGGCCAGAGCTAACTCTATATTTATTAAATGAAAACCACAGAACAACTCATGTCTAACAGCAATAACACAGAACTCCCTCTACCTTTTTACTTATGCTATTATACTGCCACCTAGCAGTCAAATTCAGAACCACAATATTTCACATAAACCTTCAGTACAAGCTTTACAGAAATGGGCCACAAACTTAAAGTAGGTCTCTGCTATTTCTTGTTTTGTATTGGCAGTGTCTGAAATCTCTATTTATTCACTGTTCTGAGAATTTAAAGAGTTCACACTTAGCATATCTACTTTTTGTGATAAGCTGCTTCTCTGTAGCATCAATGTCGAATTCTCACAGCAAAATGGTTATATAGTAGTAGTATTTTTATAGTTATAGTAGTCATTGTTTTATAGTTACATTTACATTTCTACTGTTTGCCACACATTTTCGAGTGTTAAATATTTGTTCCTTTAACAAAAAAAAAAATTGCACAACTGTAATTTTGTAATTTTTTACATTTGCAATAAATGGTTAGCCAGCTTTAGAGCATTAAGAATGGGTGTCTCAAGTGTACCATGGCACCGTTTCAACTGTACACTACATGGGTACTAACAGTTGAGACAACAATGCACCTTATGTTTATGAGATAATTGTGGAAAATATAAACTACTTATGGCTATTATCAATTCATGATATTTTAAAACACAAACAATAGAAATATCATGTGAAAAGTCACTTCATTTCAGCATCTAGTTTTGATGAAAAAAGCAGAAAGTGTCTCTACTGTACTCGGTCTACACTGCTTCCCCACTATGATCCTGGAGGTCCCCAACACACCCTGACACACCCATTTTAGATCTTGGAGTCTCTATTAATGAGCTGATGATCTAAATCAGGTGTGTTTGATTAAGGAGACATGGAAAACATGCAGTGTAATTGCATGTCTGATTTTTAATTTACAACCTATTTTAGGTTCATTTTAAGCCTGTCATATAGTCATTTTTAAACAAGAGTTGGGTTAAATAAAACTACTCAGAAGTTGGGTTAAACATTTAACCTAACCGCTGAGTTTGTACATATGTGACCCTGGACCACAAAACCAGTCATAAGGTTAAATTTTACAAAACTCAGATGTATACATCATATGAAAGCTCAAATAATAAGCTTTCTATTGATATATGGTTTGCTAGGATAGGACAATATTTAGCCGAGATACATCTATTTGAAATCTGGAATCTGAGGGTGCAAAAAAATCTAAATACAGAGAAAATCACCTTTAAAGTTGTCCAAGTTAAGTTCTTAACAATGCATATTACTAATCAAAAATTACATTTTGATATATTTATAGTAGGACTTTTACAAAAAATCTTCATGGAACATGATCTTTACTTAATTTCCTAATGATTTTTGGCATAAAAGAAAAATCAATAAATTTGACCCATACAATGTATTTTTGGCTATTGCTACAAATATACCCCAGCGACTTAAGACTGGTTTTGTGGTCCAGGGTCACATATTTCACCCTGCACTGGGTTGTTTTTAACCCAGCATTTTTTAGAGTGTTGTAAAAATGATAATTTTCCACCCTTATTTTAACTGTCAAACACAGTTTGTAAAAGAGCCGCTTGAGCCCGAGTAAGATCCCGAGGCTGAAGAAAATGAAACCATGCAACCACAATGATTTTAACTGTCAGATTCAGCGTGGTAATTGCTTGTGCTTACTAAAATCTATTATCTGCATTGTTCTAGAAGTATGCTCACTGAACCAGAACACATTTGCTGCCTGGAAATCTGACTGATTTGATTAGCAGAACTCTAACAATGATACACTTGGTGTCTTAACAGCGTTAATCGGCAGCATGTAGAGAATAATTAACAAAAGAGTCTGTTGTGAAATAACACAAACCAACCAAAACATTTTGTTTAATCACTTGGGAACTTGGTTAAAAATAAACTTCAGCCATGCATCTCTAATAGTTAGATTTTTTTGGAAAGATGTGCATAGTGTTCAGAGTTGCAGTTGATCTACATCCAGGGCCAAGTCTTTCTTGACATTTCACAGCAGTATCACTCTTGTAAATGTTGGACAGACATGGGTTGTTAAAGAGGTCCTATTATGCTCTTTTACAAAGTCTTTATTTTGTTTTGGGGGTGCACTTGAACATGCTCTCATGCTTGGTGGTTTGAAAAACGCATTATTTTTCAGACAACTGACATTATTACAATAGCTTTCTCATCAGCCTGGCACAAATGGCTCAATTAGTTCTAGGTTTGATGAAGGCCCGCCTTCCGAAAAACAAAATGTGTTATGATTGGTTAGCAGTCCCACTGCGTTGCGATTGGCGAACAGCTTAGACAGCGTTTCAGCCCCTTCCCAAAGAAGCAAGTACTGTGTACAACTGTTAGCACAAGCTAGATTAAAGTGATTCTTATGTTTTAAATATGGATATTTTTCTTACAAAAACACATCGGTTCACTATAGTTCACTATTGACCCCCCGGAGCCATGTGAGGCACTTTTTTATTATGGATAGATGTACTTTATTGGACTTGTTTTGGACTGATGGAGAGAAACACCAGTCTATGTCATTCTAAAGCTTGGGAGTGCCAGGATAATTTTTAATATAACTCCGATTGCATTTGTCTGAAAGAAGGAAGTCATATACACCTAGGATGCATGGAGGGTGAGTAAATAATACACTACAGTAGCGTTGGTCCAAAAGGTCCACAAGGACTCCGACGTGACAACTGATGATCGACACTCTAGTCAATGCTAGCGTTTATACCAGCTGCCCTGTGGTTTGCTGAAGTATCCCAGAAGTGGCTGTCCATGTTGCATCGCTAAATTTAGGCTATCCTCCACCTTGTCCCTCCCCACCCGCCAACGATTCAAATTTCCGTAGACGGAAATGATATTCTAATGGACCGCGTTGTGACATCATAGTATCCGGAAAACAAACTCTGTAGTCCAAAGGAGTCGTTCGTTGTAGTTCTTGAAAAGGGATTTAAAAAAAATAATAATTATCTCACTTTGGAGTGGACTTTGAGATTTGTAACTTTGTAGATGTTTTTTTTAATGCGCAAACATACATACCACACGGATAAAGATTCAAAAAGTGAAAAAGCATGACAGGAACCCTTTAAACACACACCTCCTCCTTTAGAATGTGCATGTTAAGGGACATGTGGAGGAATATCAGGGTTGCCAGGTTTTCACAACAAAACCTGCTCATTTGCTACTCAAAACTAGATCGTGTTTTGATGGGGGTCCCCGGTAAAAAAATAAAAATAATAATAATAATAATTAAAGCTGCGAGCAGCGATGAACGGGCCCTCGCACCCGGGCTCACCGCCGACCGGTGGCTTCAGGAAAACAGCAAACGGTGGGCAGTATGCTTTTAATACAGTAAATGTAGGAGAAATATGTCAAAGTCACTTAAATGTGCCAAACTTGCCGCTGCCAGCTGGTGGCGCTATGCCTATAACTGATTATTGGCATGTAGATGTGTTCAGGCCAGCACTATTATCAAACATATGAAGTTTGGTGCAGATTGACCTTGGTATGTTTGAGTTAGTGAAATATATGAGATATCCTGCTGCCAACAGGTGGCGCTATGATAATATCTGAATATTGGTCTTTAGGTGTCTTCAGGCCAGGACTCTTACCAAACCTGTGAATTTTGTGGCAGATCAGACATTTTCAGGCTAAGTTATAACCACTTCTATGTCTATGCAGAAACATCAAACTTTGTCAGGCCACCACGGACATGCCCTTTAATGAAAACTCAAGATCTTCACAATTTAACATCTCTAAGGCCTCAAGATCAGACTGACCAAATATAATGTTGATTTAATTAAATGCAATCAATGCAAGGACTTCAGATAAATGCCAACTGTGAACCAGTATGCTACAAATGATGATAAGAACATGATTCATGATGATAGCAAAATGTTATTATTGCTTCCTTTACATCCACCACTTCTGCTTAAATGTCATTGTTACCTATCTGTACAATTTTTGTGTGGATATTGCTTTGCTGGTGACTCCTGTTATAAGACATCACTCTTAAGTGCTACATAACTAAGAATCAATAAGGAAGACGGTGCCCAGTTGGCACATGCATTCACAGTAACCCTCTGCTAGTTTGGATTTAAAGTTTACAGAATTGAAAGGGTTACACTTTAAAATCAACACACAGACACATACACACAAAATATAAAATGTTGCCATCCAGTTTCATTTGTTAAAATTAACTATATTAGTTAACATGACCAATAAATAAATAGCATTTATTAATGTTAATTAATATTAAGCTAAAAAAAGTATTCATATAAAGTTTATGTACTGTAAATTAACATGAACATGAACACAGTTCATGGGGGTGTACAGCAATACACAATAAAGTGCTCTATAAACTCTTCATTCTTTCAAAATATCTTTAAAAATCAAGTTGAGTATTTTAACGGGGTGATATATATATATATATATTTATAACTGATCTTAAAATTATGGTTTTCAGATGTTTTGAAGAAATTAACAGTAACGTTTGTTTTGTTGTCAAAGTTTGTCATAATTTTTTATTATTATTATTTTATATTCAATAAATAACACTATGTAAATATTGTCTATCAATGAAGATAAATTGATCATGCTAAAAAGTTGTATTTTTTTAATCTTTTGCTATGTGACTGAATAGGACAAGTTCATGGTACAGTTAAGTAAAAAATAAATAAAAAACAACAACTGCAAAATACGAACAATGAAAGACTAAGTGACCCTTTATATTTTCTCAAAATATCAGACTCTCAAAGATCAGACATATTTATGTAATTAAAATACATATGTGCATTTTTTGTTCAAAGATGGTCTGTAGGATGGCTCTCTACTCTGTCACCCTCTCTGCCTCTCACCCCTCCCCCCTGCAATAATGAGCTTCTCTGTGCCTGACTGAACGCACACACATACTGTAGAGACATTCACCAGAGTGACAGCAGGTTTCTGAGTTATTTTTTTAATTTTCTTTAATTCATTGAAGCTTGTATAAAATTAATATTTCCAGCACTTGCTCAGAATGATTAGATCTCTGTGTGAAAAAAGTTTTAAAGAGTTTGGATGCTGCACTTTAAAGATATAAAAAATTAGGGTTATGTTTTTTACTATATCTTTAAAAAATCACCACGTCAACACCGTTCGAGATATCCAAAATCCGCTCGCAATTTAACATCTTCAGAATCTTCTCTTCATGTTAAAAAAGTTTGGTGTGAACAGCTGGTTGTTCTTAGGAGTAGTGTGAATTTGTTTACTACCTGATTTTTCAAAAAATCCACCTTCAAATCAAAATAGCCGGCTTTCTGTTGGTCTTAGCTAATGAGTTTGATTTAGAAAGTTGTCCAGATTGATGAGAACAATATATGTACAGAGTTTGGTGACTGTAGGAAAAACTAACCCCCCAACTTTTGTCAAAAGATGGCGCTATAGAGTGCCTGCTCCACGCCCATTTATGACCTTTTGCCAGTGTCTAACTATCATTAATATTGATGTGTGTGTTGAGTTTCATGAAATTCTAAGCATGTTATCTGCCTCGAAAAGACAGGAATGTAATTTTAAAGTTTGACACGTTGCCATGGCAACAGCATTTGATTTATCATCGACCCCTTTACATATTCTTATCGGCCGTGTTTTGACATGATTTTGATGAAGTTTAAAGAAAATCGAGTAAAATTAAGAGGCTGATTTCAAAGCATTTTGAAAATGACACGTTTCCTGCTGCCAGTTGGTGGCGCTATAACTTTGACTCATAATAGTCACATTTATGGAATCGGCATCATACAACGAACAAACTGGTGAAGTTTCATCAGAATCAGGCAATGTGTGCAACAGTTATTAGACACTTCCTGTTTCTCATTTCTCGCCATAACTTTGTCGCCTTGCCACGGCCAAACCGTTCGAGATATCAAAAATCTCCTCGCAATTTAGCGTCCCCAATGTCTTGAGATCATGCTGACCGAGTTTGGTGACAATCCCATGGAATTCCTGGGAGGAGTACGTTAAATTCCAGAGCATGCGCTTTTTAAACAGCCCTAAATATCTCACTTCCTGTTGCGTGGAGCCCATGACATAGAGTACAAAAGTTGTTCAGCTCGATGAGTTCTATATGTGTACCGAGTTTCATATGAGTACGTGCAAGTATGTGTGCGCAGTACATCAAGTTTTCAAACTGTGTTCCAGGGGGCGCTGTAAATGCCCTGAACCACGCCCGGGTCCCAGCCTCTGTGGCGTCCGGACGACGGCAGATTCCAACGTGTGTGCAAATTTTCAAGAGTTTTTGAGTATGTTAAGGCCCCCAAAAGTGCCCCAACGGTTGAAAAAAAAAACAAATAAAAAAAAAAAAAAACAAATTAAAGCTGCAAGCAGCGTTGACCGGGCCCTCGCCGTCTGGCAGTCGCCATCCCGATAGCATCAGGAAAACGGTGCCCAGTTGGCACATGCATTCACAATAACCCTTTGGACTAACCCTAACTGTCTCTCCTCCTGTCTGACTCTTTCTCTTACCACCCATCCCACCTCCTTACACTCAGCCACTTACCACACAAACACACACATAGAGTGCAGAGCAGAGTGAGATCAGATTTGTTTTTTAATTTTCTTTCATTCGTGGAGTTTTATATAATTATGAAATGAACTGTGTTTAATCAGAATGAATAGTTATTTGTATGAAAAAAGTTTCAAAGAGTTAGGATGCTGCACTTTAAATATATAATAAATCATTGAAAATTGAAAATGGGAAATGAAATTCTAGGCACGCTATCTGCCTCAAAAACACAGGAAACAAATATTTGAATGTATTTTGTATTTTTTTTTTATTTGCCATGGCAACAGCATTTGATGCATCAGTGACGCCTTTACAGACTCTCATCGGCCGTGTTTTTACATCATTCTGATGAAGTTTAAAGAAAATCGAGTACAAATATATTGTTCGTTGTTCGTTCGTGTGTTAGTTCATTAACCAATGTTAACAAAAGAGACCCTATTTTAAATAGTTACCATGTTTTATGATCTACATCCATTTTTTTATATTATTTTAATGATCTATAAGCATCTGTGAAATAATTATAAACAAATATATTAAAAATAAATACATATTTACTTAGTTGATGTGTTTGTTTCTCATTCTAATTAAGTGAACTGAGCAGTATAGTGTCATACTTATAATATTTTTTATTCTATCAGTGAGATTGTATATATGTATATAAATCATATAATTTTTCCTTAAAAGATTAAAAAAATATTTTAATGCTCTTTAAGCACCTATACAAAATAATTATGTAAAAGTACACTGACAGTACAGTCTATATCAACTGATTCTATGGATTATTTCCATTCTTATACACTGAGAATGAGCTAAATAGCATTAGAGGTCAAACGATTCCTTATCTTATGAGGACCTCTAGTGTTCATCCCTGGTATTAGAGCTTTAATCTGACAAATTTATGTGACACTTTTAATGTTTTTGGGGCCTCTGAGCATGATAACATTTTGAAACTACACGTATTTCCTAAGAATTTCTTGTTCTTTATATGTAAAAAGTTTTGATGAGTTAGAATAATGCAATTTAAAGATATATGAAAATAACTCTTCATCTTTTTTATTGTTACTTTCATAAATCACCACATCAACACCGTTCAAGATGTCCCAAAGCCGTTCACAATTTAACATCTTCAGTATCTTGGCATCATGTTGACAAAGTTTGGTGTGAACTGTCTGATTCTGCTGTGAGTGATATGAATTTATTCACAGCTATATTTAAAAACACAGGAAACAAATGTTAAAGTTTGACATGTTGCCATGGCAACAGCATTTGATGTATCAAGGACCCCTTCACAGATTCTCATCGGCCGTGTTTTGATATTATTCTGATGAAGTTTGAAGCAAATTGAGTAAAATTAAGAGGTTGATTTAAAAGCGTTTTGCAAGCAACACACTTCCTGCTGCCAGTTGGTGGCGCTATAACTTTGACTCATAATAGTCACATCTCTGTGATCGGTATCATACGACGAACAAACTGCTTAAGTTTGGTCAAAATCAGATAAAGTGTGTCAAAATTATTAGACATTTCCTGTTTCTCATTTCTCGCCATAATTTGTCGTCCTGCCACGGCCAAACCGTTCGAGATAGCAAAAATCCCCTGGCAATTTTGCATTCCCAATATCTTGAGATCATGTTGACCGAGTTTGGTGGCCATCGGTGGAAAGGTCTAGGAGGAGTATTTCAAATTCCACAGCTTGATTTTTCCAAAAATCCATATTTAAATAAAAATAGCTGACTTCCTGTTGGTCGTAGCTAATGGGTGTAAATTAGAAAGTTGTCCGGCTTGATGAGTCCAATATATGTACCGAGTTTGGTGACTGTAGGACAAAGTAACCCCCCAACTTTTGTCAAAAGGTGGCGCTATGGAGCGCCTGCTCCACGCCCATTTATGGGCTTTTATCAGTGTTTAACTGTCATTAATACAGATGTGTGTGTTGAGTTTCATGAAATTCTAAGCATTTTAAGTGGCTCAAAAACACAAAAAACTAAAGTTAAAGTTTGACACGTTGCCATGGCAACATGATAAAAGTTATGGATAACGCCCTTCACAGATTCTTATCGGCCGTGTTTTGACATTATTGTGATGAAGTTTGAAGCAAATTGAGTAAAATTAAGAGGCTGAGTTTAAAGCGTTTCAAAAACGTCACGCTTCCTGCTGCCAGTTGGTGGCGCTATAACTTTGACTCATAATAGTCACATCTCTGTGATCGGCATCAGACGGTGAACAAACTGCTGAAGTTTGGTCAAAATCAGACAAAGTATGTCAAAGTTATTAGGCACTTCCTGTTTCTCATTTCTCGCCATAAATTTGTCGCCCCGTCACGGTCAAACCGTTCGAGATATCAAAAATCCCCTGGCAATTTTGCGTCCCCAATGTCTTGAGATCATGCTGACCGAGTTTGGTGGCCATCGGTGGAAAGGCCTAGTAGGAGTATTTCAAATTCCATTGCATGCACTTTTTAGACATCCCTGAATAGCCGACTTCCTGTTTGGCGAAGCATGGACTATGAGTGTGAAATTTGTTCGGCCCGATGAGGTCTATATGTGTATGAATTTTGGTGACTGTAGGTCAACCGTTGTGCGCTCCAGAGCCCTTCAAAAGTCGCAATTTTTAACGCTGTGCCATGCCCCCCCCAGGTGACCCCCCCATGTCAAAGTCTGTCCGGCCCTGATGGCCGCAGGTTCCAATGTGTGTGCAAAGTTTCAAGAGTTTTCGTGTATGTTAAGGCCCCCGAAATCCCCCAAAACATTGAAAAAAAAATAATAATAATAATAATAATCCTTAGAAAAACAATAGGGCCTTCGCCCTTTTGGGCTCGGGCCCTAATAAGAATCCTTAGAAGAACAATAGGGCCTTCGCCCTTTTGGGCTCGGGCCCTAATAATAATTCGCATTCCAGGGGCTAAATATCACATTATCAGTGTCGCTTTAACCCAGGGGGGGTCAACTTTAGTTCCAACCCTGCTCTAACACACAAACCATCTGAATGACTTGATTAGCTGGATCAGGTGTGTTTAATTAAGGTTGAATCTAAACTATGCAGGGCTGTGGCTCAAACTGAGTTTGACACCCCTGCTTTAACCTGTGAACATGAAAAACAACCGTCGGCAACAGTGTTTAAGTAGCCCAATTCCACGGGAAAACCACAAACATGGCAACACTGAGAAAAAAAATTGTGACCTCACAAAAGGGGCATCATCAAAATCTGATATTTTTGATGGGCGAAAAAATTTCAACTAGGGTTTTCTTTTAAATTATGAAACTTT
Source organism: Garra rufa (assembly GCF_049309525.1). NCBI lineage: Eukaryota > Metazoa > Chordata > Actinopteri > Cypriniformes > Cyprinidae > Garra > Garra rufa. The sequence goes on along the minus strand of NC_133365.1, from coordinate 7,372,853 downwards.
ATGCAATATGTTTTCATGGTAGAATAAACTATTGAATGCGTAAATAAAGACATTTTGATATTCTATTTCTGGATTGTTTAGCGCAAACACATGACACACACCACACTACTATATATGTATAGCTAATGTAACATGAGCAATGAAATCTAGAGTGAATATCAAACAAATAAATGCAACTTTTTTTGCTTGTTTGAGGGTATTTTATTCACACAGCACATACTACAGGAGTAGATAGATTCTTAGAACAGCGCAGTGTACTACTGACAGTCGATAAGGAGAGAAAAACTCTATCAGTCATGTTTAGAAAAATAGTGTTGTTAAAAAAGTATAAATTAGACCTACAGCTGAAACAACTTAATACACAAAATCAGAAAAATGCCTGTCAAAGACAAATGTAGGCTGGACTATAATGGGGGGGAAAAACAAACTCTCAAACAAACAGAATGAATGATATTACTAATTGTTGTACATCCATAAATAGTTGTGATTAAAACAGTGTTTTGTACTTCCAGAGATTAGTTTTTGTCAACACAAACTTGACTGCTGCTTAAGAGCATTTTGCATTTAACCAGTTTTCATGTTTCCCCAAAAATGTACACATTCGTCCAGGAGGATGAAAAAAAAAAAGGAGGAAAAAAAATAAAACAGAAAAAAGAAAAACCTTCATGAAGTCTGACATATTCACAGACTGAGTTTATCAAAATAGCTGAAATGTTTGAATAGAAAACAGAGGTAAGATGTTTAGAGACTCTTTGCAAAGACAGATTTCTGAGACACTTCTGCCCTCTTGTGGTTACAGAGAAAGACGACAATATTCAACAGCAGCTGTTTCTATTTCTGGGCCAGGTTTATCAAAGTCCTTTTTTACATATGAACATTTCTGCACATGCTAGCCAGTATAATTACCTGTTTTTGGGGTATGTGAGATACCAAGTCCGATCAACATGCGTCCCTGCTCTTTTTCTCTTCAGCAGATCAGTTTTGTATGAACTAAGCTCTTAAGCAATTCAGGCTCTATGGGTGCGTTCACACAATGGCCACGTTCACACTGGAGCTAAATACGGTTGTTACTCCTCTATTGAGTGCTTATTTTACGTTCAGACAGATCGGAGATCTTTTCCACCCCCTACTTGAGGAAAAATGGACATCAGTCGGGTAGGTTTTTCAACCACACTTTTTAAAAACGTTAGTTCAAAGATGACATTGACCATTAAGTTTACAATGTGGCATAAAGATGTATATTGCACAATAATATACACTTTTTAACTATTCTTTGCTAACCTGAGTATTTAATGTTCATTAATGTTGCTTGTGAACACTAAATGCTCACGTTGAGTCATGGCGCCATCTTGTGACGTGTGATTGACCTGAAGGCCTTGAGGTTGGAAGCGGGAAATTTAAGTTTCCGCCTTTAGTCTGGAACGAGGCAATTTTAACGTGTAAAAATATCAGGTAGTAACAACAACAGTAACATAAAAAAGAAATAAACTAAACTACTGCTTATTGATGTCTCATATAAACACAAGTCTCTCACATTAAAGAAAGCACAGGAAAAGAGGTATGCGTCGTGACAAATTCCACATTTTGACACAGGTCTATCGCTCCAAGGCAAAATAAACCTTAAAAATTAAATAAAAACAAATACTGTATTTTCATATTTTAGTGACATTACAGGGAAGCACAAAGGCAACAATGCGAAGAGCATGCTGTTTAAAAGCAGGAGCTTCACAAGCATAAATAAAACGCCTCTGTCAATGGTGGTTTAGGTAAAATTGCACAACACAGTGCATCTTTGGTTGCTAATCTTTGGTCAAACATAATGACACCTAATAGGTTAAACTGTTGTCAAACATATTTTTTGTTCACCGCAGTGAGATGCCAAAACGAGCGTTTGCTATGACTATCATAGCAATCCAAAATTCTGTGTACGTCAGTGTTTGGGATTAACAACCGTATTTACTAGCAGATGTGATTCTACCAAATGTCCTGTACCTACAACAGTGTCTATACAGTCATTCCCTTTCTACGTAGGGCAAATAACGCCTGTAACCATGGGAACAGATAAGGATAATCAATAGATTTGAAGGATTTCAAATTGTTTGTGTAGGCTTATTTCCTAAATGCTTAAGAGTTTTGTCTCACACTCTCTTTCACTACACAGTATCACCATTTTACATAACCTGAGAGAGGTCGACAGCCCGAAGCGCACACCTCATGCTAACCCATTTCAATGATGTGATAGACTGCTTCACTGTCATGTCAGTCCTACAGCATATATAACTGAACCCTTGAAAATTTGGTTGTGACTCCAGAAAAGGCAATCACTATTGTTACAGAATGCGGTTGTCACTGTTTTTGAAGATCTGCACATGAAAAGCACTCAAAACAGGACTGACAAAAGTATTCTGCTGTTGTGTGAACATTGACTATGTGTTTGTAGATCTCTGCCAGTTTATTAAAGATTAAAAAAAAAAAAAAACTCTTATATTGTCTGCATGCATATCTGTATAATCACACAAAGATGTTCAAGGCATTACAAGACAAACTATATAATACTAAATCACATCTTTCCTTGGAAAAACTACTGCAAAATACTCTTGAAGATAATTTATTTTATCATGGAAGTGAAAATTGTTGCTTCTGATTGTTTACTTGAACAGTTTTGAAATAAACAGTTGTTCAAAGGCAGTGGAAATTTATGAGGGCGAAACCGTTATGAGGAAGCGTGAGCATTATGAGATAACTCTACAAATCTGTTCGGAAATGGCAATTATTCACAATGACAAACTACTTTTAAAAGATACTTTGGTCCTAATCTAGGCAATGTTTTCTCTAGTTAATGTTATCTCTAATCTAATTACCTGCTGCAGATAAATGATAAAAATAATGATAAGAGAAATCCAGTGCATAAATAATGAAATATTTGTTTAGCTTTATCCTCTTAAAAATGCATTCAAACAATAATGCAATTAGCTGCCTCTGTTCGAGGAGGTTTGTGTACTGAGACAGTGACAGAGACAGACAGTTTCTGCATTTCATAGCCCTATTCCCACTTTTTCAGAAACAAGATCTGGAGAAGAAAAAAAGAACAATTAAAAATCAGATCCACTGTACCAGAGCTCCACACAACATCAGATCATTCCTATATGCTGCCATGACCCAATATTATTGGGGATCCAATCTTGGGGCTTAAGCGGCCGTTTCAGGTATTGCAGTTTGTATTGTAGAAGGAAATGATCCCAGTGAGCTATAATGGAAAAAAAGGCTGCTACAAAGGTGCAAGGCATCATAGTCAGCTTGACAGTATAACTTCTGCTACGGAACATTTATTGCAACGTTATTGTGAGAACTGACAAAAAAATAAAATCAAATAAATAACTGCAAAACCATTTATCTATGTGACCCAAGTATAAATTTGAGTTCTGCTGGCCTTAAACTCCTGAGACTGAACAAGAGCTTAACACACTCAAACCGGTTAACTGAGATTACTGAATCAGGGCCTTCCTACGACAAGACTTACACCGTAACAAGCTTGATCTGCCCTCTGATAAACTGCTAAAGAGAGGTATCGGTCAGATGTCACAGCAAAGAGTGTTTGTGGTTTTTCATAAAGGCGTAATTGCAAAGAAATGGCTTTTTCTAAGTACCCCGTTTTTTCCTTTGCTAGATGGAAAGTATGTCGTGTATGATTTTGATAATCCACTGACTGAATTTCGAATGGATTCCACAGAAAGAAAAGAGAGATGGATGAACCACATACTGATAAAAACACATCACAATTTTAAGTGGTAGTCCAACTGAAACATTGAAAAACACAAGTTCACGTCCGTGTCCTCGGGCAGACTGTTTCTTCATCGAGTTGCTTCTGTTGCCGTTGCCACAGCCAATGCCAAGCTACTGTATGGTCTGAAGGGGTGTTTGTGAAGTAGTTGATACTGTACCTTTCCTTGGTAAATCTCTATCGCGTGCCTCACTTATACGGTAAAGCGGATTTTCGGAAGGGGTAAAGAGAAGTGACCGGTACAAAGTCTCCATTTCAAACAGTCTATGGTGCCATTAGCTGAAAGCCCTGAGCCGTCTCAAGCAAAATTACTCTTGAGGAAGACCAGCTTGTTCATCTCCTCCGAAGTGACCTGCTGCTTTCTCTTCATGGCTAATGTCTGCTCACAGATGCTCACGCACTCTCCATGCACAGCTACAGCCGGTACAGCCAGCAACCACAGCGCTAATCGCGATAGCCTGGGGTATCTGTCCATAACTGAACTCCAGTACTGCAACAGGTCACCTGTGCCGTTGAACAGTGGTTCGCCGAGGTACTGGAACAACTCTTTTCGTACCTGTGGCTCTTCAGAATCACACGATGGCCTGTCCATTCCACAGTCCAGGCGACCACGCTTGGCTGCTGACGGCCCTTCGCTATCCCGCTCGTCCACTGACGTACCGCCAGAACCAACGCTTCCCACTTCCCTCATGTTAGCAGCCATGTCACACACCCTTGAGATAATGTCCTCATGCTGGTACGCAGGGACTGGCCGCAGCTTCAGCTGTGGATCCAGGATCATTGCGACTTGATGGACGCGTTCCACTTTGAAGTTCTCCTTCAGGGCTTCCAGGAAGTAGTGGCAAAGCTTACTGCCAGCACCCGCTTCACCGGCTTTGGAGGTGAAAAGTTTTTCGAGACGGAGGTAGACGGGAAGGACGTGTTGGAGCGTGGGGCAGCGTTCCACACTCAGCTCCTGTGCTGCCTGTCTTAGCGGCGCAAGCAAACATGCAAGCGTGCCAAGCAGGTGCTTGTTCAAGCCTTGCAAGAGTGGCACAGTGCTCTTCGAACGGCCATAAGCTTCGCAGGTGGCCTCAAAGTTCTCGTGAACCTTGAGCAAGGCCTCTGCAACTGGATCCCAGCAGGGTGGCGCGGCAGGCTCTTCCGCAGCTTTCCCTTCCTGACTGAAGCTGGTTGTTGCAGCAATGTCACGGCAGGTAGCCAGAAGCTCTCCTAGTTCATGGAGCCCTCGTGCTTGAAGGCTGCGGCGACCGAGAACAGCTTGAACTGTGGCTGTCAGAGAGCATCCTGCGCAACGGAGGCCGATTCCGGTGCGACCGCAAAAAGCTAACGCAGACAAGCGTGGCTCTGTCACGTAGACCGTGCGGATTTCTGACATGACGAATTCTGAGAGAACATTCTGGACCCAGTGGTGTATCTGCTCAGGACTCTCCCTTAAAGAGGCCTCCTTGAGGCCCAGCACATAGCGACGGAGTCGCACACCCTCTACTTGATACGCTGTTAGCAAATAGCAGGAGTCTGGTCCTATGGTCTGGGAATGGCAGGTCACTGCGATGCCCAAGGAAGAGTTGGAACCCAGGGCGCAGGTGACTTTCACTTTGACCTGATTGTACATGCGGGGGAGCTGTTTTAATGCCAGCGAGCTCATATCTCCGAGGGCTTCGCGAATGGAGTAGGCCCCATTACGTGAACCCGTATCCACCAGGGTCTGCGCAAGCTTCAGGAAGTCTTTGCTGCTGAGGACGCCAAGAAGGCCAAGGTCTACGCACATTACTCTCAGTAAACGTTCAGCCACTTGCTGTCTTTCCTTTTCTGGGAGCAATCTGTTCTCTGCAAAATCAGAATGAGACAAATTAATTAGGCTACTTTATCTTTACAAGTAACTGACTCTTACAAAAGACAGCTGGAACCCATCATATCATCAAAACCAAAAACAGTTAACAGTTATTGCTATACACATATGGCACTTTTGCCTTTTATAAATCTGTAATCTGAGCCATCCCTGATTCCCAAATGCACACAGAAAAACAGAAAGGACTCTCTAACTTGACAATTGTCATCTTTAACATAAACTGAAAATTTACTGAAAATTGAGCAACCATAAACAACTTAAGTTTAGTTTCTTATTTGCTTGGGCCTGTAAAGTAAAGCCAGTTACTATACTACTAATCAGTTACTATGTTTCTCGACTGCTCTAACAACAGTAACTGATTAGTAGTATAGTAACTAGCTTTACTTTACAGGCCCAAGCAAATAAGAAACTTGAGTGTATCATGAAATGAATGCGACTGGACTCCGGAAGTGCTAGTAAGAAAGAACTCACGAAAAGACGGTATGTGGTTCCTCTGTTGTTGTGCCGGCTGAGGTGGTTTCCACAATTGCTCTTGTGTGGCCAGAGGTGCTTGGGAAGGCTTTGGAGACTCATCTTTAACATGATTCTCATTATCAGCTAAAAAGAGATTAAAACAGAAGAAAGGAAACACATTATGTACTTGTTCCTGGGAAAAGCATTGGTATTCAATGACTATAATATATAATAATGACTAAGTTAAACATACTGAGGGGTGAAAACAAGTCACAAATGAGAATGATCTATTGATCAAGGTTCACACAGAATTAACAATTTTCAGATTTTCTGAGTTGATTATGACAGAAAATCTGTGGAACCTGAGCATTCTAACATTACCCAATATATTTACAGGCTTCCCAATGACCAATTATTTTCCATGGCTTTTCCATTAGGTTTTTCTGGATTTCATTTAGAAGAAACAGAACTTGCTCATTTTAAGCCTGTTAAATGTTTTAGCGGTGAGCCACAATCGACTTTTCTTTTGGCTGTAGACTTTTCCTGGCCTGGAAATACAATTTTCATAGTGAAATAAAAATTCTGTAATTGTTTATTCACCCTCATGTTGTTCCAAACTATTTGCTTTCTTCTATAAAATACACACACACACACACACACACACACACACACTAGGGGTGGCACGGTTCACAAAACCTACGGTTCGGATCACGGTTTTAGGTCACGGTTTTCGGTTCTGTACGGTTCTTGTTTTTTTTTTTTCTTTTAATCTTTAACACTCCAGAAATTTACTTTGGCATATGATATGTAGCTTAATTAACCACAATTTAGGATACATTATTAAAAAAATTGTTATATCATGAAAACTTGCACAAACTGAATTGGACTTGACTTTAAGCACATTACTGGGACCATCTCTGAGGAAAGCTAGGGGAGATTTTGATACAGCAAGAGAGAAGACATTGATGACATGCTTTTCATTTATTTGGCAAAAACAGGAGAATATGTATTGCTATCTCTACAGGAATTCATGTGCCTTTTATAGCGAGGGCCCCTCCCTGGCCACAATAGTGGACAAAGGTTTGCTACATTTTGATTGGATCTTGGTGGACTAACATAAGCAAACTGTCCAACGCCATCAGATATGGATGCCAGGACAACTGCCAGACACCTCTTAGAGGGCATGAAGAAGACCTTTGGTACAAAACCCGGGAAGGACAGAACTTCCTATTGGTCAAGATGCAGTTTCTGCCCTCCACCCACCTTGAGACTGTTTCCTAAGGTTTGGCCCTGTGACGGTCATAAAAATTCCTTAGGATCTCCAGACACAGCAGCAATGGGTGAAACAAAGAGAGATCACAAAGATCCATCCAAATCCATTCATAACTATGTTTTTAAACCGTGAACTGATGCGAACCACAACACACACACATCTTATACTTATCCAGAGAAATAAGTATTCTCACTGACAGCAATGTGTAGTGCAACATCTTACACAAACTCAGCTGTTAATGGACAAATGAATGCATGCATCACGTTCAATCGTTCCCCATCATGTTTGGACTTAATGTGTTCATTACATGACCAAATGTTTTCTGATTGTGTTTTGGAAAGTGAGAAATGCACCAGTAAAACATTATTGACACTTTTCTAACTTGTGTTTGGACTATGCAAATGACTTCCACAAGAGGAAAGAAGGGAGGGCTACCCTGCTCTGATGGAACCAGCCAATCACAGCATGGAAATGGAGAAGCGCCAAATTGCAATCTCCTCCTCATCGGTAAGGTATAAATGTACCTCTCCAAAAGACACTCCTTGTACGGAGTCTGACCTGCAAGGGTGAGACAATAACAGCTACACCTCCATTCTGAGTCTCCGGCACGTCCAGGGGACAGTAACAGATCAAACTTCTTTCTGAGTCTGCAGCCCGTTACTGGGAAGGCAGCTACAGATACCCTCGTTCTGAGTCTGCGTCCTGCGAAGGAAGAGACACTAACAGAGCAACAAAGTTCTGAGTCTGATCCCACAAGGGTGAGACAATAGCAGAAACACCAACTCTCTGAGTCTACTGTCTAGAGAGACAGAAACCAACATTCCAAGCTTCGAGACTCCAGCTTTGAGGCAGCAACAGATACGACCACGTTCTGAGCCTCCAGCCTGTGAGGAAAGAGATATTCCACGTTCAGAGTCTTCGTCCAATGAGACAACAACAGATGCAGCATGTCCTGAGTCTCCATCCGAGAGAGACAAAGCGGATTGACCAAGTTCTGAGTCTCTAGCCCAGAGAGGCAGAAGACCAACAGACATTTGCAACAAGGTTAAGCTCCAGCAAGCAAACCTTCACTTCAGGTACCTTTGCTTGCGTGTTCCAAGCTAAGGGCCTTCAGCACCTACACCAGGGCCACATCTGCATGTTCCAGATCTTAGGACCCTCTGGTGCTCCAGGAGATCAACATCCTACAGCGCTTCATGCTCAAGGCTGTCGAAACGGATTCCTGCTCCTTTTCCCACTGACTGCTCCCAGCACAACCAGTGGAAGAATTCACCGCCACTGGACTGCTCAATCAACCACAGAGAACGTAAATATCACTTCCAAACCTCTTCCAGAGACCTTGGCATTGTTGTGTACTATCAGTATATGATCTTTCTAATTTACATTAGATATTGTATAGCTGATTGCAGTTGATAACAAACAATAGCTCATTATTTTGTTTGATGCATAATAAGGTTCTTTACCTTATTTGTTTCAGAGTAGCAACAGTTTATATTTCCATAAGATAACATAGCTATGACATAGCAACACCCAACTGAATCACATTTTATGCATCTTATGCACTTTATTCCTTTTGCATTTATGGTATTCATTTAATAGTTGATTACTCTTGTCTATCTTTTGTTAATAACATTTATTTTATTACACTTGTGTCTTCCTTGTGTTGATAATACAGTGAGAGGTTCTACAAGTTAGATATCCCAACAATCTTTCTTATGTGATGTACTCATAACCACACATTAAAGGAACACTCCACTTTTTTTGGAAATAGGCTCATTCTCCAACTCCCCCCGAGTTAATAAGTTGTTTTTTTACCGTTTTGAAATCGTTGAACCGTTTTGTTCTGGCGATATCACTTTTTAGCATAGCTTAGCATAGATCATTGAATCCTATTAGACCAATAGCATCGCGTTCAAAAATGACCAACGAGTTTCCATATTTGTTGTATTTAAAACTTGACTCTTCTGTAGTTTATATCGTGTACTAAGACCGGTGGAAATGCAAAGCTGCGAGTTTCTAGGCTGATAAGATTAGGAACTACACTTCCATTCCGGCGTAATAGTCAAGGAAGTTTGCTGCTGTAATATGGCCGAAGCAGGCGGAGTATTATCAGAAATGAGTTCCCAGCTAGTTTAGCATTTGCACATGTGCTGCGTGGTATTACTGCTCCTGCTTCGGCCATATTACGGCAGCAAACTTCCTTGACTATTACGCCGGAATGGGAGTGTAGTTCCTAATCTTATCAGCCTAGAAAATTGAAGCTTTGCATTTCCACCGGTCTTAGTACACGATATAACTGCAGAAGAGTCAAGTTTTAAATAGGACAAATATTGAAACTCGTTGGTCATTTTTGAACGTGATGCTATTGGTCTAATAGGATTCAATGATCTAAGCTAAGCTATGCTAAAAGTGATATCGCCAGAACAGGAGAACGGCTGAATGGATTTCAAAACGGTAAAACTCAACTTATTAACTCGGGGAGAGTTGGAGAATGAGCCTATTTCCAAAAAAAGTGGAGTGTTCCTTTAAGTGACATGTGATCCAAGAATCATAACGTCATCTGTGACACGAGTACCCATCACTACACTATTTCGCCTTCCTAGTGGGCGAAAGCAGAACTCACTACATAATTGGCGTCCCTAGGTGGGCCAAGTTAAAATGAGTTGAGTCTCCTGTAAAATTCACTACACTTTTTAGCACATAAAGATTGAACTGAAGAATTAACTTGCATTTATCAAACTGCCAACTTCAGTGTAGCTCTCACAAAAATTGTATCTTTTAAAAGAAAAAGAGAGGAGGTCTGTCTTTTAAACAAGTGATTGATTGGTTCATGTCACTGCCATTATGAGCGCGCATACAGCGTGTCTACATTTGAAATAACGAACTTGAGCGCGCAAAAGACGCTACATGTGAATGGCCCCTTATGCGACGCTGGCGCATCCTCCAACTCCAGGCAGCCTTCCTTATCTCTCCCACTTGCCATTTCTACACGTGACATAACCTGCAGCACTCCACTTTTACTGTCTCCATGTCCACACACACACCTCTTATTTCCCGCAAAAAGGACACTCACTACATGCACGAGGCTACATTGCGCATGCGTTGAACCGTGTGAGGCACACACACTCCGAACTGAGACAAGCGAACTGAACGGTTCGGATGTTTTTTCATGTACCGTGCCACCCCTAACACACACACGAACACAAATTAATTTTGTCTGTTTTTGTCCATATTATAAAAAGTCAATATGACTCAAAACTTTCAAGCTCCAAAACTAAAATTAAGGTAGGGTGAAAACAATGCACACAACTAGACTGCTATACAAGTCCTCTAAAGCAGTTTTGACGTTACACATTTAATGTAGTTTGTGTATATGTGGGCTGATCAATGATGAATAAAAGCATACATTTCAACCTGTTCAGCACAAAAAGTTTGTTTGGCTTGAACTTCCTGGAGGTCACTGACTTTCAAAATATGGACAAAAACAGCTAAAACATTCCTTAATATATCTTCTGTGTTCCACTGAAGAAAACAAATAGAAGTTTTTTTTTTTTTGATGACAGTGGGAACCCTGTTAAACAAACGGGTATGCTGGGAGTGTGAACAAATGAATGACGGGCAGTATGATTCTGTGGAGTTTTTATGGAATTGTGCAGATTCCATGCACGCCTATATATAAGTGCTAAGTAAAGATGTTAATTTTACTGATCAGAGCAAAAAAGCACATGATGAAAACACTCATATGCAGTGCGCACATAATGCAGTCAGTAAAAATGTGCCCTTTGCATAAAACTGTTACCCAAGTGGTGATGCAAAGAAATAATGTAAACAGAACAGAGTGAGTCCAAATTTGGATGAGCTCACAGCTGAAAATGTTTTCATTTTCTGGGCTCACTCACCAGCATGGGACTGCATGTGCTCCAGGAGGTTGTTGTAGAACTGGAACTGAATTCCACAGGCTCCACACGTGTAGGTTTCTGGAACACAACGTCCAGTTTCTCTCAGAACACAGCAATGTTCTCATAACAGAGCGTAACCAGCTAGCCTCATATCAGAGCACTACATACAGCTAACAGATTTAGGTCAGCGTCAGGCATTCAGGCTAAAGGTTTTTACTTAAAGGTTTTAACAAACCTGCAAGGTTTGAAAGCCATGCAAATGGCACAAAAATGGGCACGAGTGAGGTCAGTCATGGTTTACAAAAAAATAACTAAATAAAAAACATGGACAATATGGAGCATGAGAAGAGTGATATCAAGTGAAAATGAAAAAAAGGTAAAACAGATTTCCAAAATACATACTTTGAGGGCTGGGACGGGAAGAATAGGTCCGGCTGTTTGGAGTATCTGAAAAACAAATAATTCATGTTTGTTTAACCATGAGTACACTTCCATGCAAACTGCAAATGTTTTAGGAAAAGTTTCAAAATGAATACAAAGGGCCCATAAAGTATTTTGCAAATTTCTAAGGCCTCTAAATTACCAACATCAAAACTTCCCTGAAAAACATGGCGCATACAATCTACTACACGCCTGTTTTCGTCAGATTGATATTTTATACTTTTATATTATTTTAGTCAAGTAAAAGGCCTTTAGTGAAATCGTAAAATGTCCAACTTTAGATTGAGGTACATGTGTTTTGTAACTAAAAAAAGTTCAAATCTGAATTTCAAATATTTCAAATATGATCAGGATTTTGAGGAATGTTTATTTGTTCATCTCTCAATCATCATTGTATTGCATTGCATATTATCCATATTAATAGGACATTCTGAACAAAAATGTCATGTTTTTGCTAATAAACCTGAGGTGTTTTTATGGAATGTGAGTTCCATATTCTCACTATATTTTACTATAAGAGCCATAAAAGCCTCATGTATCAAATAAGATACTCAAAAACATATATTCAAACTTTTTAGATTTTTTTTTTGTAAATATTCAAAATACGGTTTCATTTAAAGAATTAATTTTTTTTTTCAGATTATTGTTTTATTTCTAGGTTAAAAATGTCTGACTTTTTTTTTTTTGCATTAGATAGAAAATATAAAAGCAAGCAGCATCTGACGGTAGACCAACCCCTTGTCATCACTTCTACAGTCGTGGCCAAAAGTTTTGAGAATGACACAAATATTAGTTTTCACAAAGTTTGCTGCTCAACTGCTTTTAGATCTTTGTTTCAGTTGTTTCTGTGATGTACTGAAATATAATTACAAGCACTTCATACGTTTCAAAGGCTTTTATCGACAATTACATGACATTTATGCAAAGAGTCAGTATTTGCAGTGTTGGCCCTTCTTTTTCAGGACCTCTGCAATTCGACTGGGCATGCTCTCAATCAACTTCTGGGCCAAATCCTGACTGATAGCAACCCATTCTTTCATAATCACTTCTTGGAGTTTGTCAGAATTAGTGGGTTATTGTGTGTCCAGCCTCTTGAGGATTGACCACAAGTTCTCAATGGGATTAAGATCTGGGGAGTTTCCAGGCCATGGACCCAAAATTTCAACGTTTTGGTCCCCGAACCACTTAGTTATCACTTTTGCCTTATGGCACGGTGCTCCATCGTGCTGGAAAATGCATTGTTCTTCACCAAACTGTTGTTGGATTGTTGGAAGAAGTTGCTGTTGGAGGGTGTTTTGGTACCATTCTTTATTCATGGCTGTGTTTTTGGGCAAAATTGTGAGTGAGCCCACTCCCTTGGATGAGAAGCAACCCCACACATGAATGGTCTCAGGATGCTTTACTGTTGGCATGACACAGGACTGATGGTAGCGCTCACCTTTTCTTCTCCGGACAAGCCTTTTTCCAGATGCCCCAAACAATCGGAAAGAGGCTTCATCAGAGAATATGACTTTGCCCCAGTCCTCAGCAGTCCATTCGCCATACTTTTTGTAGAAGATCAATCTGTCCCTGATGTTTTTTTTGGAGAGAAGTGGCTTCTTTGCTGCCCTTCTTGACACCAGGCCATCTTCCAAAAGTCTTGGCCTCACTGTGCGTGCAGATGCGCTCACACCTGCCTGCTGCCATTCCTGAGCAAGCTCTGCACTGGTGGCACTCCGATCCCGCAGCTGAATCCTCTTTAGGAGACGATCCTGGCGCTTACTGGACTTTCTTGGACACCCTGAAGCCTTCTTAACAATGCAGTGGAAAGTTTTTTTCGGGATTAAGTTAATTTTCATGGCAAAGAAGGACTATGCAATTCATCTGATCACTCTTCATAACATTCTGGAGTATATGCAAATTGCTATTATAAAAACTTAAGCAGCAACTTTTCCAATTTCCAATATTTATGTAATTCTCAAAACTTTTGGCCACGACTGTACAGTGAAGTTTGGGTTTCCACACCTTGGTTAACTTCAAGTTCAAGAACCCTTCAAGAACTTTCCAGGTCCAATACCCTCAATTTCAAGAACTTAATGTGGGGGACACATTTCAAGTGTATTTCTGTTTTGCAAAAAAAAAAGAAGAAGAATATTCGGTACATCCTATACTGTATTTTAAAATTATTTTAATTTGATTGAAGAGCTTAGACTCATGTTACCAGAAGTTTACGAAGATATATGAATATGCTTTTAAGTTTTCTTCTTTAGTGAAACAAATATCTTGAAACTTGCATTTTCCAGGCATCACGTTTTAGCGGTTTCAGCCTATTTTTGCAATGTTTCACAGTTTGTCTGAATAATATGGAATTTTTTTCCAGAGAACTTCTTGCACAAAATAAAAGGAAAGGACCTGTATCTATGCTTGTTTATTTTCACAAACTTTCCAGGGGCCTTGAATTGTTTTTTTTTTTTTTTGTTTGTTTGTTTTTTTCTCAGATTCACAAACTTTTAAAGATTTCAAGAACCCATGGGAATTCTTCTTTTTCAATTTGCAGGAACAGGCTCAATTTTCAGTGATTAAGTTTAAATGGTTGTGTGCGAGTAGTGTAGTGTTATTTTATGAATGCACTTTAAACTTCACTTCTGTTATGAACTAGAGTTCATTCTGGCTTTATATTTTACTATTCAAGATTAAGTTTAAATAAAAATCTAATTTTCCGGTTTGTAGCGAAGCAACTCCAGTTGAAAAGACAAGACCAGTCTGCCAAATAGTGTGCTGTCTTTTGATCATTTAGCACATTTTTGTTTGGATTGTTTTATGAATCTGCTGCAATGCAGTACAGCTTTGGCAAATGAAAGTTTGCGCAACACAAAATACATTGGACCGCACAGTGAACCCTCAGCCAGTTAAGCAAACAGTGTTACTCAATTCACAATCGAAAGAGGTTACCCATTCATAAAAGGGTCATTATAGATATAGAAAGCATTGGAATGTACCATAGAAAACAGCCAGTTTAATTCCATTCGGAAAATGTAAAAACTAAATTATGACCCTTCTGAAGCAATCAACCTTGACTAAAATTATATGAAAAAGAAAGTGTTGAATATGTGCTCTTTAAGAGAGATAGTACAAAAAAAAAAAAAGTAGTAAAAGAGTGAAGACAGAGTTCAGCCTTAGCAGAGCGCATTACTAAACAAAACAACCGTTTTCCAGTAAAAGCATCTATACATCCTTAAACCAGATGAGAAGCAAAAGACACACTTAATTTAAAGGAAAACAAATGTATTTTTCCCGTCATTTCTGGAGGTCGTCTGCTTAGAGATGCTGCAGAGCTTTGATTATGACAGTAAAATATCACTGTGAGCAAAGGGCAAACACTTTACGAGATTCAAATATCAAAGGTGAAAGATTTCAAAGATTTCAATGTCACTTACCACTCGAGTTCTGGGAATTGTTGATGTCGGCACGACTGGACTGGCCTGACTGGCTACACAGTTTCCCTTCCAATTTAAGGCCGTAATTTCCCTCTGCAAATGCAAAAATCAAAGCAGCTTAAATACTACATATCAGTCAAAGATAAGAAATACTGAAATGCTCATTTCGTCCTTAGTGCATCACTCAAAATACAGGCACTTTCCATGAATAGGGAAGAAATGGGTTTGTAAAGCAATTTCTTTTTGATTTATGGGAATTGTGAGTTGATCAATAACAAGCAACATATCTAATATATTATAAATATATTATGGAAGGCTCATGAGAATGAGAATATTTTTCCTGTCTGCTGCCTTTTGCATTCCAGGATAGTTTTTAAAGGTTTTGTGACTGTGTTCATGGTGCTATCAGCTACTAAGACTTGTCAGATCGTCGTTATTCTTCACATCTCGAGTGATTAAGTCACATGGCAGTTACTCCTCAGGTGACTGGCTCAGACAAATAAAAGAAAAAGTTCAATGTCCAGAACAGTGCACTCACGAACAAAGATGCTGAAAATGGGAATGCAAAAGGAAAACTTTCTCCAGGGACAGGATGTAGAAACCCTTGACCAGATTTCATTCTAAAAGTGTGCAAAAGCTCGTGCAAAATTCTCTTGTAAATTCTAGTCTGCAGACAATCTTTAAGCTTAAGTTTAATTTTATGTATTCAGTATCCTAGCTTTATTATTCTCTTCCTAACCATTAAAAAAAAAAAACTCAGCATTCAAAAACATTAAAATAAAATAAAATAAAATAAAAGAAAGAACAAGTCCAGCAGTATCTGCCATTACTTCGCCAATGGTTGCCAAGCCATTTTGTAGCAGAGCCAAGTGTGCAATGCATATTGATCGTTATTCATGTGAAAATATTGGCTTTGCACCCAGAACTGATTTTTGCAACTTATAACACAATTCAAAAAGGAATTATTATTAGCCAAGCAATCCACACTGTCATTAAAAGATAAAGCTTTCCAAAAATCAGTGCGGCCTTTACCAACACTTCTATTTATGGATACATCATCATATAATTCCTGAATAATTAGAGCTGAACTTCACTCATTAGAGTGGCAGATTTCATCAAAAGCAAAAAGGTTCTTTTTACTTCAATACTGTGCCATTTGTCATTTTGCTTGCACCAGTAAAAGCGTTTATTGCTTATATATTCTTATGTTTGCATTGAAAATGCTGCATGCACATAGATATTTTAGACCTTTTTCAAGCCCAGTTTGCTACTTTATTAATGGAAAGTGCTGATTAACCAACATATTTAAGAGTAATGATAGTGATGGGCATTTAAAAGTATCACAGAAAAGTAAAAGACACCCATATTGCTAGATTTTGAGAACGACTATGCCAACAGTAGAGATTTAACAAAGTGTGAAATGCTTCTGATGCAAAAGATTAATCAGCCAACATCTCTCATTGACAATTAATCATAAGCATCCACAATTAATCATTAAAAAAAAAAAACATGCTTTATTACCAATCAACCATCTCACATCTCTCTGCAAAACCACGACTCTCTAAAAATTCTACAGCTCATTTAGAATAATCAGTCATTTTGAAACAAATTGAAATTTAATTCTGGTAGCGTCGCTACAGTCTCTGACCTATTTCTATATTTTCACCATACTTTAAATAGCTTTCAATGTCAAACTCCTCTGCATATCCTCAATGCAGGACTAAGAGATAAATGAGAGGAGAGACGAAGGACGAAGATAATAAGAAAGACTTTACAGTGAACACCGAAGCAGAGTGCAATAATTTGAGATCCTCTACTGTTTATTGCAGCCAGATTGGGTAGTTTTACAATGGAAATTATGATCTTGGTATATTAAGTTACATAGTAGTTTCGTGAACAAGATTCCACGATCTCCATATTTAATGATTAGAGCTTCCTTTACTGTGAGTGTCTAATCTGTAACTTCTACACGCCTCTATTCATCTGTTAGCAGAAAACTGCCATAAACAATACAAAACGCTGGTAATGAAGTGAGGACTTACTCATTGGAGCGTGAAGAGCCACATGCTCCTGATAGGGGTTGAAGTATTTGTACTGTTTTCCACAATACTCACACGTGTAGCTTCCCGTTTCTACAGAAACACAAAATGCAGTAATTAGTCAGCATGCAGTTATTAGTCAAAAACGCATTACTGCCGATAAATGTTCATGATTCATTTTTCCACTTGAACCATGAAAATTTATTAGTATCAAATCTCTGGTTCTTGAAGAGGTAGTTGACCTAAAATTGAAAAATTCTGCCATTATGAATCACTTTACATGACTTCATAAATTATTATTTTTCGGTGAACTATTTATTTAAGGCAGTGGTTCAATTTACATTGACCACTTCAGCAATACTTTGGGTTCCCACGTTCTTGAAAAACATGGAAATGTGAAACAGCCCAATTTTAAAAGTGTGATTTTTAGACCTGGAAAAGTCATGAAAATTATTATTATTATTTTATATTGTTTAGTTTTTTTTGTAACGTTCAATGGGTGGACCTGAAGTCAAAAAGGTTGAGAAGCACTGATCAGTGTTAACATCCATCAGAGACAGAAATAAATTGAGCAGCCTTCTGATCACTCTAGCTTGTGCAAAAGGCTTTCATTTGCAGCCACACAATGAGTTAAACTGCAACCACAGAGACAGATAATCTGATCATAATGGTGCAGAGGCCCGGTTATATGCACACTGGGACTTAAGCAGTATCTGACAATTCATTTTCATGATTCTTTTTGGTCTTCAGGAGTAGGGCTTGGCAATATGGTAGAAGAAATGCTTTCCACATGTTTGTTAGATCTTAAGATTGAATGTAAGCACAATTTTATTCAGAATTAAACTCCATAGAGTAAGATACCTTTTTATTGACCATATACACAGATTACATCCTTGTTTTAGACAAGCCAGCTAAGTCATTTCCGGTCAACTGTACTGTGCCATAATAGGAGTGTACTTTGGTCATTTTCTCTACATAATCCACTCACAATCGAAGAAAAGTTTTGTTCAAGCTGATGGCAAAAAAAAAGAGCTGTACATTAAATAATTCAGACTAAATTCAGAGTAACAAAACTACAGCACTAAGAAGTTTGTGTTGATTTAATATAGGTCATTTAATAGCCTTTACAGTTCAAGATAAAGCTTAAAAGATGTAGTTATTAAATTATATAAAATATTTCAAATTCATATTGATTCATATTGAGTGCATTATTTAATTCTTATACCATTAATATTTAACTAATTTAATTCGTAGTGAATTATATATAAGTATTTAAATGATTCACCCTTATAGGCTGTTTGTGCTTATTTATTTATTTATTTAAATGACTTTCTGCACTTGCTATACTATATACTTAAGTGTGGTAAAAGTACCACAATTTATTATACTAGTAATTTCATAATAAATTGAAAAGCAAGACATCTTGAAAAAACTAGGGAGTTAAAATGGCAGCTGTAGCCAATGATTGATCCTCTGCTGCCATCTTCTGGTTATATGGGTAATTTCATGTCATTTTCATCTTAAAAAGTTATTGTCTTCTATGAAAAGACATCTTTATGAAAAAAAAAGTGAATCTTTGAAATGAATTTTATTGCACATGAATCAATATGAATCAATATTCATGCTGCTATTACTATTTACGTTGTTGCAATTATTATTTTTCTCAGTTACTGATAAAAACTAAGCAGTCTCAAGAATGTCCACCTATATATAGCACATATAAAATAAGCTTCAGCGGAAATTTACGAGCTGGCTTATCATTGTGAGGACTTTCTCTGGATTCTGTGTTTTATGGATTATATTTTGACCGTATGTTGTTTCAGTGTGTACTTGACAATAGGTTTTCTCAAATTAAACAGTGAAATGCTGGTGAGTCTGAGAGCAACTCTGGAGACGAATCTGACATCCTCAAATATTGAGACAGCACACCGTTGGCATCCCATGTCTTTGAGTTTGTGTAGTAAACAAAACCGAAGTCCCTTTGAAGGGATGTCTGTTCACTCAGCAATGGCTTCAGCCAGCTATTTCGGGCATCCACAACCAATGCGCATAGTGCATGTCTCAGGACATTGATTTATTCTATGGCTTTTAGACTAATCCATATAGAATAAAAATATCCAGAGCTTACCATTGTACTGACATAAATTTTACTGCAGTCTCAATATGATATTTTTTATCACCCAGCCCTATTCAGAAGTCATCACTCCATGATGGAGATCCAATAATGTCAGACACTGACATGTGCGATTTTTATCATCTATGATAATATGGTGATAGTTGTTTTAACAATATGTGAGTCTTGAAAGTGAAATCACTTCACAATGAAGTAACCATTTTAAAAACTCTTACTTGGTCCCATTTTCTGGAAAGATTCAGTCTCCTCTTTAAGATCTTCTACTGGTATGACATGGTCATATGGATCTGAACAACAACAAGAAGATGCAACATTAGTGAATGTATGCCCCGTTTATCTTAAAGCACAGTTGGAATGTCAATCTTGTATTCGAAACCCCTCAAGATGATGTTCTCTGAGTGTGTCTTAATATTTTTGTATGACATTAGTGATAGCAATGTTATAACTTGATTTTGTCATTACAAGTAGTGGAACGGTATCCACAAAGTAGTGCAGGGGGAGATGAGGTTTTAATGAGGAGGATTTGAGGGCAGAATATATCAATAGCTCCTCAAACACCATCTTAGAAAATTCATCTTTCGTGAAAATGTCACCGGTTTTATTGCCACTGGAGTTACAACCCATGCTTCATTTGTGAAAGAAAATAATAAAAGAACAAACACCAAGTTGTCCTTTATGATTAATAATAAATGTCAAGATGTTTATACATATTTACCATCAGCTTTCATGGGGAAAATGTTTTATAGGATCAAGCAGCAAGATTTTTTTTTTTGGTTAGCTTACTGTTCATTATGAAGGTTTTTGGTCAAAGTACTATTGCCTAGGGCTGCACGATACATCGTTTCAGCATCGTCATCGCGATGTACGCATGCGCATAGTCACGATGCTGAGCAAAATAAAAATAAAATTGTGTGTCTGATTTAAAAATTTACTTTCTATATTTCTAAACTTACTATTCACAGATCTATATTTGTCTAATATAAAGTAATTAACTCATATTTAAGGGTTCTTTAAAAACTACAAAGCACACATTGCTTCACCTACTTCATGCATGCAGTCTCTGCGTGCGCACATACTCTTTGGTGCGCATGACGAAATGACCGCGGGACGGGAGAGAAGCACCGAAATGGAAGATTTGGTCGCAAAAAGAAACGCTATTCTGGATACAAAAACGACGATGCTGACCAAAAACAGATGCTTTGTCGGGAGTGCCTGGTAGTTGTTGCCACAACCCGGGGAAACACTACGAATTTGTTTGACCATTTAAGTCGGCACCACAAAGCACTGTATGACGAATGCAAAACCAGATCAGATTGCAGTCCGAAGCAAAAAACTATTTCGGATGCGTTTGCCAGTGTTACGCCTTACGAGAAGGGCTCTAAGCGACAGAAAGATGTCACTGATGCTATTACATTTCACCTTGCGAAAGACATGGTACCAATAAACACGGTCACCAAGCAGGGTTTTACAAACATGATCCGCTCGCTTGACAAGCCTTATGTTATGCCGTCACGCACTTATTTTTCTCAAATTGCCATCCCAGAGCTGTACAACAAATGCAAGGCACAAGTGGAATATTATGCAGCAACAACCGCTTCAATGAGTTAATTAATGCATACAGAAGCACCAAATTGGTGTATTTGAATATTTATATTTACTTTATGCAACAGTTCTGAGAAAGAAGCCATTTTTTTTTATAGAGTTGTTGAACAGTTTAATCTTTTTTGTTAGCTGATGAGCAACACTTGTTTTACTCTGGCTAAACAAAGTATGCAAAAAAAAAAAGAAGACAAAATATATTTACTAATCTGTTTTCAAAAAAGAAGTTGTTGAATAAAATGTTAAATTACTTATTTTGTCACTCATGTTAATTCCTTAATGTGATAATGAAGTGTCCTCTTTTCATTCTCAAAATGAGTTCCCTTTCATCAGGGTAAAAGCAACATTCATTATTAATTTCATAACATATTAGAGCCATGATTTGCCTGAATTGACAGTGAATAAGGTGAGTCAAACTGTTTATGAAACAACCCAAAATAAGCTTTAAAAGGTATTTTATTTCAGGGTTTTGATTATACTTTTACATTTTTTTTATTATTTGAAAATGCTTACAAAATCATCGCAATTATTTTTGAATTATTATTTGACTTTTAAGCAGTTCAAAACACCTGATGAACATAAATGAATTTGTACACATCGCAATATATATCGCAGGAAAAAAATATATTGCAATGTAATTTTTTCCCAATATCGTGCAGCCCTACTATTGCCAATGTAAAAACATAGCTTGCTTCCCCCTTTTTTCCTTTAAATCAAAGCTTTTTTTTCCAAAAACAGGACCTGAAATGTTTTTTTTTTTTCCTCCCTTTGTCAACAAATGATCAACCTTTAGAAAATGTTGGTTGTCAATCGAAATGTTTCATGCTGGAGATCAAACTAACAAAAAGGGATTTTTTTTTAAAATTACAATATTTTATTTAGGACACCTATTATTAGATTATCAAAAACATTGAATTTGTGCCCATAAAATGTTCAAATAAGTAATGAGAGACACATTTGTACCCTGTTTGTGGAAAGTGCTTCGAAACATTAAGAGATTTCAATGAAGACTTGCGATCGATTGAGCAGCAACCATAAATATATTACAAATGAATGAGTCTCACCATCAACTGCATGGAGGTCTCTGTGCTCCTGAAAACAGCTGTAGTACTTGTATTTTTTCCCACATACGTCACATGTATAGCGGAAAGAACCTGGTTTCGAAAACAAAGACTTGTATGAACAGAAACTTAAGATATCATTATGTGACAAAATGTTAAGAAGAAGTTAAGAATGTTAAGTTTTACCCACTTTATTTAGAAAATTCCAGGATAATTACTCTGACCCATGAAAAAAAAAAAAAATCTGACCCATGAATAAATGCCACTCACTATTGATTCCCAGAGATGCTCCTTCTCCAGAAGCAGCAGCATCAGTCTCTGAACAGCAAGAAAGCACACAAAATACAGACAAATATATAAACTGGTAATGAAAAATGTCAAATTTGATGATTCTGGTTCAGCACTTTTAAGGATGCATGCATCATCCAATAACTAAACTACACTTCCATTCAATGTTTTTTTTTTTTGAAAAGATATTTTGATGTTATTGGAAGAAATGCATGCTTCAGTTCACCAATGCAGCAGCCAAAAACATAATATTGTAAACTATTATTACTGTTTTTTCTTACATGCCATTATAGCGTCTACAATTGATTTTCAATTACAATTGACAATTTCAAGTCAAATTTTTGGTTGGTAGTTAGTTACTAGTTACCAAAAAAAAACACATTAGATGTTAATGATACACATGTATGGTTCTTTGATGAAAAGTCTGATCTGTACTGTATTTTTATGAAAGAGAAATAAGCTTTACAGTGATTTTTAATTAATTCAACGCATGCTTTGCAGGTAAGTGTCAACTACTTTCAAAAACAAGGTTTGAATGGATGTGTACATGCACTAAACAATAATACAAAATAGGACCTGAAAAATTTATTGCTCAGAGCTTAATCTTCAGAAAATGTAATATGTTGGAGATCAAACTAAATTTTGAGCAATTTCTATGAATTTATGAGGTTTCATATGACTTATACAAATACAATTGTGTCAGTCAAATCTGGGACTTTCAAATGTCTGAAAACATAAGCCTTCATGAACAATATTAAAAGGAACACATTTCATTGATCAGAGGGGTGTTCCATAAAACAAATTTACCAAATAAGCCAGGCTTATTTTAGTTAGTCTGACTTATTGTCACTTGATTTGGCTCAAAATAAGTCAGACTAACTGAAATAAGCCTGACTTATTTGGTAAACTTGTTTTATGGAACACCCCCCTGGGTAGCATTTAAATTCATGTTGTTGTTTTTTTTTAAATGTGGGGAAAAGTTAAGCGGTAACAGTGTAATATTTGATTTTTAGCAATGGGAGATTTAGCACCTTATTAGTGCCTTATTTAAGGGTTATCTTAGCACAAAGATTCATTAACTGACCAATGAGAGTCATTTGTTTCCAAATCTGATGTTTGGTGTTGCATGGAACCAATCAAGACAATGCAATAGAAAGATGTGTTGTCTGAACTGTCTTCATATTATTTCAAATCACCCGGTCACAACTCTAAAACAATGTATGACTCTCAATTCTACAGATCTTCCAACCATCCCATTCAGATTCATTAGTTCAAGAGCAGGACGCACCTGTGTGAGCTCGGACGTGTGTCTGAAAGCAGTTGTAGTACTTGTACTTTTTGCCACATACTCCACAAATGTAAGAGCCTGTTGGAGAGAGGACGGAAAATAGAAATATCAGACAAGTGTGTTTAAGTGTTAGTTAGGTGCATTGCAGTGTGTAATCACATCTTCAGGCAGCAAACAGGCTTTACAGTTCAACATAAGCCTTGTGCTCAAGGTTGTGAAACTACAAAGTGTTCCTTGGAAAGAGAAATTAAAATATGCAAATAATAATTCTTTCAGATCTTTCTATAAATATTCATTTCTGCATTATTAATTGTTTATTATATAAAGTCATTGCAACTTGTGGTCAACCAAAGCTGATATTTGGCATGTATCACTGGCTAAGATTGGGAGGAAAAAAACAACAACAACAAAAAAACAACAACATCCACCACTCAAACTCAACCACTAATGGAAACGGGTGGGATTTTATTTTATTAGCACTTCCCCAGGGTTTCTGCAGGTTTTATGAGGGTAAATGTAAGACTTTAAGACCTTTTTAAGATCAACTAAAGAAAATTTAAGGGAAAAAAAGAAGGAAAAACAATGCTGAAATATGTTCTCCAAGTATAATGTCAAGGGAGCACATGGAGAGTTGTATTTATAGCGACATTTTAAAGTAAAAATACAAACTCATCTTACTTTTGAATTAATTTTACATAAAGTATGTTAAGGCTTGAACACCTCCGATTCAACCACTTGAATGTGGAAATAACATTTACCTTCAGATCAGACCCATTGTATATACCTCTATGACACTGCTGTTTCTCCTGAATAGTGCTTAAACACTCTTAAAATGGGTGTTGAAGTCCTGAAATAGTCATAAATTCATTTTGAGATTAACGTTTTAAATATAAAAATTTGAATACAGAAATACTGTATGATTTAAATAACTAAAAAGATACTTTAAAAATGAAACTAAATCTGCCAGTAGGTGGTGACATGACACTTATTTAATTACTGAATCATATTCATTTGATTCGTTCGAATGGCTAATTTATTCACGAATAAAGCAAGTGACTGTTTTTATGAATGGGAAATTGAATCATTGACTCACTAGATTTGTTTAAAAACGCAGGTTCATTCAAAAACGAAACAACGCTGTGTTTGAATGGAGATGCGCAGCGGCTCAGTTGTGACTTGTTTCAGGTCATTTTTGACAAAGAAATAGAGAAACATCTGGCAATAGTGTTATAGTCAGACAATACAAGTCACTTAATATTAACTTGTTTATTTAACAGTTGTATTAAATCAATATCTCATTTGTAAACTCATATTAGTTCATCAATCTCTCATAAAAACTAATGCCATGATCATATGAATTCAAGACTTGCTGTTCTGATTTAAGACATTTTTAAGTCCTCAATTCACAGAAAAGCGATTTAAGACTTTAAGACCTGCGGAAACTCAGTTTCCAAACACAAAACATGAGATAAAGTAATAAAGGAGGTGGAGACTTGAATTTGACAACACAGCACATGAGAAGTCTTGGTAGTTAACATTAGTTAACAATAACAATTCTTCAGCAGTATTTATTAGTCTTAGTTCATGTCTGAGCTAACATGAACAAAATGAAAAACTGCATTTTCATTCACATTAACAAAGATTAATAAATGCTGTAAAATATATTGGCTCGTTCTTAGTTAATTTTAGCTAATGAGTGCTACTAGTCTGACCTTATTAGAAGAAGTGTTGCTGAATGTGTTGATGTGGTTAGAAAAAACATCTAGAGTAACAGTGTAGTAGAATTTAGCATTTCACACTATTCAATGAGCAAGTCTTTTTTTCCACTTAAACTGCCAGTGAAAATGTATTTATTTTTTTTAATCTTTCAGAAGTCTCTTCTCACCAAGACAGCACTGGTGAAAATGAAGCTTTGATCACAGGAATAAATTACATTTTAGAATATATTAACCCTTTTGACTCTAAATGTATTTTTAGAGTTGTTTTTTTCTGAGTGTCATACACAAAAGTAATAACTAATAACTGCAAAACCATAGCTAGGAGAGTCAAACTGTAGGCATCATTTGATAGAATCATTTTAACTTTTTAGAAAACAGATCTGCATTACATTTAGACATTCTAATGCTGAGAAAATGCAGATAAAAATCAAAAAGGGAAATTTCACTTATATTTCTTATGTGACATGCAACACCTCAGGAAGGAAATAAGGTTGGGGGAAATTTCTTTTCTTGTTATTTAAATTCCCCTACATGTGAACTGAATCGAATTCAAATGGTGTGTTGATAGCATAAAGTAATCAAAAGTTACAGCATTTGGAACTAAGTAGGCATTAATATTGTTGGTTGTTTTCTGTCTTGAGTGACATGCTCAAAAGTAATGTCTCATAACTACAAAACTATAACAAGAAGAGGCAAATGGTAGGTATCATTTGACAGAAACCCTTTAAAATTTTTAGAAAATAGATTTGCATCACAATTGGACATTCTCATGCTGAGAAACTGCTGATAAAAGACTGAAAAAAGTAAAGTGTGCTCAAGGGAAATTTCACATATCTTTCTTATTTGACATGCAATAACTCAGGAAGGAAATTAAGGCGGGAGGAAAATTCTTTTTTCGGTGAAGTTCCCCTACATGTGAACTGCATCTGGATCAAATTTTGTAGTTATAGACTTCTTAACTTTTATCAAGATCAAAGCGCGGTTCGCCTGCGTGCACCACCCGATTGGTTCCTCGCCTTGCCCAAATATAGAGATAGGTCTGGAGTTGCTAGACATGACTAATATACGATTGGTAGAGCTTTCAAAAAACAGCTCTGGAAAAAATTAAGAGACCACTGTAAAATTATAATTTTGGGGGGTTTTAAGTAAACACATTTTCATTCAGAGCATTTATTTGTAGAAAATGACAACTGGTCAAAATAACAAAAAAGACACTGTTTTCTGACCACAAATATTTCAAAGCAAACAAGTTCAGATTCATGTTTAAACAACACAATGTTAATGTTTTAACTTGGGAAGAGTTCAGAAATAAATATTTGTTGGAATATCCGTGATTTTCAATCACAGCTTTTATGCGTCTCAGCATGCTCTCCACCAGTCTTTCACATTTACGCCACTCCTGGTACAAAAATTCAAGCAGCTCGGCTTTGTTTAATGGCTTGTGTCCATCCATCATCCTCTTGATCACACTTTAGAGGATTTCAATGGGGTTCAGGTCTGGAGATTGGGCTGGCCATGACAGGGCCAGCTTTGTAGGTCACTTGATGTCACTGTACTGTTGTTGAATGACATTCAAATGAGTTGGCGAATTACTTTTGGAGGTATTACTAGCACTGTTTATGCCGTCCAACTGGTCCTAGAGGATAGTAATGACCAAAGAACCGTTTTTCTTTGTTAAATACAGATGCTAATTTTAAAAAAAATTGGAGTGATCTCAATTTTTTCCAGAACTGTATTTGCAGCAATGTTTGAAAACAAGCATAGACGGTTCCGGTAACATTGGATAGCACGATTGCATCCCGGAAAGATGAGAGACATGTCTTTAGCCAAGTAGCATGTAACATAACTCCATGAGGTATATCTTGTGATCAACGCAATTAGGGCTGCCACTAAGAAATATTTTCAAATTGATTAATCTATTGACTAATTTATTGATTATTCGAATAATCTAAATGGCTCATTTGGACATCAAAACATGTAAACTCAGAGTTAGGGTTTAAACTTTTATTTTGAAATCGCAATTAACGTTTAAGAGAATGCATCAATATCTTTCTCATTATGCTGAGTTTGGATAGGTTTATAAATGATTTACCTCACAAATCTGATGGAATGGTGCACATTCCCAGTTGAACGTTAGAATAAACTCACAACAACATGCAGAGATGGAGTTTGATACGCTACACACATGTAAATAATAACAGTTCCTGTGGAACAGCATACTGTGAACAAAGCTGCACATATGTAACCTACACGCATGTACATAATTGACGCACATATTAAACCTGCATAGAATATATTTATTTAACTAAATCATAGCATTTGTGAATTCACAATTATGCATAATTATGATTTCTAAATGGGTTTGGAAAACACATGAAATGCGCCACTTCCAATATTTTGCCGGTTACTTGGTGCAGGCAAAATGAAATCGAGGATTTTTAATAGTCAATTAGAATCGACTAATTGCGACAGCCCTAAACACAACAGATTATGATTTTGGACTCTTGATTTTTGGACTGGATTTTTATCAGGAGCATCCACTGTAAGTAATGTTGTGCCATTTGTATGATCTAACGCCAAATAAATGCTGCGTCTGTATATATTTGGCTACATGTGCATCTGTGGAGTCTCACGTTTATTATGACTCCATGATGAATACCTTTAGATCAGAGCGATGGATTATGTTGAGTCTGGGAATCTTTTTAATCAGGCAAATCTGCTGAAAGCACTTTTCACGATATATACATGTTTCATGATGTTACAAGAGAAAATGCCTTTTTTTAAATACATTTCAATAGTTTTTTTTTTTTTTACTGTGTTTTTGATCAAATAAATGCAAACTTGGTGAGCATAAGAGACTTCTTTTACAAAAGCATATATACACATACTGCACCCATTAGCAGAAAATCGCATGGCTAAACATGCTTCTGGAGCTGTACCTTGTGTTTGAGAGTTGCGAGAGCTTCCCAAAACCACGCAGATCTCAGCAGGAATGTTTCCGTCACTTGCTTTTCCGTTACTGGCCACAGACTCAATGGGGGACGCCACCTCAGTCTTTACGCTCACTGAGGGAAGCTTCGGAGACGTTGTTGGTACCGCCTGTGTGGCTCCGGCCTCTGTGGGGACCACAGCAGTGTCCTTCGGCTCCTGGCTGGGGTTTGGCACCTCCTGACAACTCATGACTCCAGGTCTGCTCAGCTACAGCTAAGGAAACTGCAAAAGACAAAATGGGGGCAGGACTGTCAGTGCCTAGAGAGCACAAATGCTTCAAATATTCTTACATTACAATATTTAAATGTTTGTATTCTTGTGTGCACGCATTTAATGTTTAAAAAATATATGTACACGTATATGCATGTATGCAAATGGTGTTTAATTTGCCTGATTTTGCTCAATATCATTGTCAAAAATAGTTTGAAACAAGTCACAACTGCATCTCTACGCATCTTCATTCAAACACAGCGTTCTGAATGAACGTGCATTTTTAAAAGAGACAATGATTAATTTTCCCATTCATAAAGTCACTTGCTTTATTCCTGAATGAATCAGCCCATTCCAATGAATCAAATGAATCATATGGTTCAGTAATTAAATCAGTGACTTGGCGCCTTCTACTAGCAGTTTTAGTTTAATTTTAAAATAGCTTATCTTTTCAGTTACTTATGTATTTGTTTTAAAGGAACTGTATGTAAGAAATTTATTTCAGTTAATCATAAAATGGCCCTGACATGTCACTAGACGTTAAGAAATCATGTTCATTTCAAATACGTATATCACTGACAACAGTGGTCCGGCCAGGATACTGTCATTTAAAAGTGAGAGTTGCAGCCCACAACTGATGTTATTGTTGTCATTTTGTGTTTTGGTCTGAGGCTCCACGCTCCAGCTATTTACCAATCACGAAGTCAGTAGAGTTTTGTCATCCGGGTTGCCAGTTCTGTTACAGCTGCAGCTACGAACGTGTCGGATAACACATGTATAATGTTACGAAATCTAAAAGACCTCGTTATGAATCCAAAATACGTCGTGACAAAGTCCGAAATAAAACAAGGATTTGTATAGGAGATGCCTTTGAAAGATGGAGACGGCTGAAAACGGAGAATAATTTGAAGGCAGACGCCAACGTTGCTGATTTTCTCCTGGACAGGTAAGATTCATCTATGTTTGGCTAACTTTGCTTCCGTACACAGTGGATTTTCCACGGTCGCCCGAGCTAAATGCGTTCATAAAAAGCTTTATATCGCACCACTAGCAGGGTATGAAAACAATCTATGTTCCGACTGAAATGTGGAACATCTTTACGAAATATTTGGCTAATCGCCATTAGTAAATTTTTGCGATACATAATTACTTCGCAAAACATCTCTCGTGAAGCATAAACATAATTAACAGAAGAAAAAAAAAAATACTGTGTAGGACTCGTCACTTGCCATTGGAAGCTCCTTGTAGCAGCCTAGGTTCCTGCTGGATCCTGCAGCTTAGCTGGCAACCTCGAGTCGGGGGGGAGAGGGAGGGGATACACCGTTCTACAGTATTTTGAAAGTGATTGCAGTACCAGTTTTGGCCACAATCCTACACACGATTCCTTTAAGATTACATCCTTTTAGTAAAGTTAGAAAAAAAAAATCAATTACAACAGTAAAAACTAAATTCCCATGTAAATCACTTTTAGGGAGTCAAATATCACCTTGTAATGGGAAGGCTAATTTTTGATTCGATTTTATAAATTATTGATTAGACGGTGCTCCTGAATTTTTATTTTAAGTTAGGAGTACAAGTGAAAGCAAAGTAAGCGTAGAGCTGAGTTCATAATAATGTGACTTTTGATTCTGATGTCTTCTGAAATTTTTTAACATTTAATTGAGATTGAAACTGTCCTGGGGGTTCTCTTTGTTGGATATAGCAGTTTAGTGAAATTATGACAAAAATAAACATGCTGTATGCCTTAGCAGCTGGATAAATGCTGACTAGAAAAATTAGCTTCTGTGTTTTCCGTTTCTGTTTTAGTTTGGCAAGCAGGAAATTGAAATTGTAAAATGATGACAAAAAATAAATAAATAAATAAATAGTGTATGTTTAATCACAGTTAATCACACAAAAAGACTGTGATAAAAAAAATAATCTATTGACAGCCCTAATTTATTATTCATACATGATATTTATTTTTTGAATAAACATATAATTTAGTTTTTGTTGGAGCTGTGTGTGTGTGTGTGTGTGTGTGTGTGTGTGTGTGT
>NC_133365.1:7199388-7341874 GCF_049309525.1 Garra rufa | reverse complement strand
AATAAGTTTTCTATTGATATATGGTTTGTTAGGATAGGGCAATATCTGGCCGAGATACATCTATTTGAAAATCTGGAATCTGAGGGTGCAAAAAAATCAAAAGACTGAGAAAATCACCTTTAAAGTTCTCCAAATTAAGTTCTTAACATGCATATTACTAATCAAAAATTGCATTTTGATATATTTATAGTAGGAATTTTACAAAAAATCTTCTTGGAACATGATCTTTACTTAATTTCCTAATGATTTTTGGCATAAAAGAAAAATCAATAATTTTGACCCATACAATGTATTTTTGGCTATTGCTACAAATATACCCCAGCGACTTAAGACTGGTTTTGTGGTCCAGGGTCACAAATTTTAAAACGCATAGTGCTTGCCCTTCTATTATTAGATGGTTCTATAGCTCTAAGAGAAAAAAAACAAGATAGACAATGGGCACTGCAGTGCTACAGCATTCCTAGCACTGCCAAATTAAAAGTCCTACTTCTGAAAAATATACTAAAAATGACACTTATTAGCCAAAAAAAAAAAAGAATAAACTAGCTGGTCTAACTTTGTTTTTGGAATGTGTTACCAATCTAAGCTTCAGAAGGGTGTTACATGCCTTTCATTAAAAAAGAAAAGACCAATCTAAATCTACGACAAAATATTTAATTAACACTCCTTGACTGAAATGATACTGTTATCTCTTTACATTCTGAAATGTAAAACACAAAATAAACGTTGAATGCAAATTGGAAGAAAGGCAGTGATTTTTAAATTTACATGAAGAAAAGTCAATATATTCTTGCATCACAAGTAAGGTAGAGCACCGTGTGGACAGCCCCTTTTAATTAATTACAGGTATGTCCATCGGAAGAAGAGCCAGGAGGCATTATTAGTGTGCACAGGTACGTTCTTTCACCGATTCATTTTAAAAACCAGCTCTGAACTGTGTAACTATGAGCAGAATTTCAACACTGTCATCTAATGAGAATTTATTACTCTCAGGCTATTTCAGGAGATGACTGGAAGAGATTAGGCTGACAGCCCTAGTTTCCTTGAACCAGAATACACTGACACATTCCCGTCATGAAAAACACCAGCATGTCCCTGACATTTTCAAAAAAAAAAGAAAAGAAAAAAAAAAAGAACAAATTTATTTTTTATTTGTTTTGTTTTTTCTTTTTACTGTTTTACATTTAAATGGAAGTGGTGAAAAAAAAAGAAAAAAAGAAAAGAAATATCTCCTCTTAAATTTCATCTGAGTGGGCAACTCAAAAAAGCCTTTTCAATTTATATGCTAATGATCTCTGAATTAAAATTTAATAACAGGGAGATATTGAAAAGCATACTTGAATTATACAAAAAATAAATCCTGAAAGAATAGACTAAAATTAGAAATTCAGGGCAGCACACAGGCCAGCGCTGAGCCCTTAAACACTTGTGATTAAATTTTTGATGGAAATCAAAATTGCAAAACAAGCAGGAGATGAAGAGACTGAACCTGCTCCATCGTCATACTATAAAACTACAGAGAGATTTCTTGTGTTCTGGATCAGGGCAGATACATACACATTTATAGAAAACATCAATTGTTACAGCACAATTTGGTGTGTTGTGCATTTATTACCTTCTCTATTATTCATTGTCATTTTATTATTTATATATGTATTAATTCATATTAGGGTTATTTATCATTTATTATAATATATAAATGCTTCACTTTGAATTATTGCATTCATAATTACATTCCTTGGCTTTTCATTTTGCTGGATGTTCCATTATTTCCCCCGGAGCTTTAATCGTCCGATACTTTCTCATGTCTAGCAGAGATCAGAGGACTGAACATCTGCTGCGGTTAATGCTGGCTGTTATTTCATGAATTTTATCCCACCTTATAACCTGCGCCGTTATTATTTTACTCGCACCCCGACTAAAAATGAGACCCTGCAACCACATACACTACAAATAAGTGCTACATGATTGATTATTGTCATCAAATGCGATTGGAAAGAAGAAAACACCAAAAGCATTGCAGGAATTAAATGGAGAAATGCTACCAAAGCAAAATCCCTCAGCTAAATTTCCTCAACAAAAAAAAAGTGGTGCACATTAGTGCTAAACAATATGTAAAAAAAATGTTTTGGTGATTAAAAAAAAAAAATCACCAAAAACAAAAAAAGAGATAATATTGTCAACAAAAAAAAAAGCATTCTCAATGCACATGATTCACTCAATTTATGTGAGGTTTTATCATCGAGTTATGCCTTTCTGGACAAGTTTTACTTCCTTAATTATACAATTTTGCTTTTTAAACCACTATAATGCATTATGTCTAACCAGATTTGTGGTTTTGATAAATTTATGGTCAGAACAGAAACACTTTGCATGTTTTATTTCTTTTCCATTAATTTTTCCTTAAAATAAACATAAAAAAATATTATTTTTTTTAATTTCTGCATGACTAATGAGTGATATTGTTTGAAATAATGAGTGCTGCTTTGTTCCACCTTTTGGCGCAATTATATTGATAATTTATGGAACTCTTTTATTAAAGAAAATTTTATCATGCTGCTTATAGTTGATATTGTTTTATCACCCAGCCCTAGTCATGCATGTCACAAATCAGGGTATAAAAACAAATTGGTTCATTCTGAGCAAAACTGGCAAGCTATTTTTTTTTTTTTTAGTTTCAGATCTAGATGCCTCCTTTCCAAAAGGTTGTCAGTTAGAACAAATTGTATTCATTCATTTAATTGTCATTTATTTATTCCTTCACTCATTTTTAATTTGCTCAGAAACACAAGCAATTTTAAAATGTATTTGTTTTTATTATTAATGTTATTATAATTTTTGTCAAGTAAAATGCTCCCAATTAGTTGCCAACACTGGAAACTCTGACAATGTTTAAAACTATCAATATTCAGAAACAAAAAAAACAAAAACAAAAAACAAATCTCTGGTAGGTAGGTTCGGGCAGGTACTCTTCAGATGTTGGTAGCCTAAAAATTAATTAACTAGACCAAATAAAAAAGACCATTTTAAAATATAGAAAATCAGATAGGAGTCTAAATGTCAATGAAAAATATTTTCAGTGAACAAATACCAGGAAAGAAATTTTATTTCACTATTATCTGAAGAATTTTTACAACTCAATTTAAGGCAATTTATGACCCTTTTTAAGAGCTGCCCAAGTAAAATGAACAGTATGAGTTGGGTTGGACAATGTACGGTAGCATATTAAACCCTCTGAGCCTCCTCATTTAGGGGTCACACTTGGCTCCCTCGCGGTCAAAAGTGACCGAAGCCTTAAAAAGTAACTTTTTTTTTTCTTCAGGAAAATCAATGAAATACATTTTTGTTCAATAATATTTTGTGATTATTATTTAGAATTTTGAGAAGTTTTTATGAATCTATGCAATATTTATACAGTTTTAATGAACAATTTTTTCCCACTAGAATTATTATTATTATTTTTTTAATTTAATTATGTATTTATTATTTTTCAATAAATACAACATTTCACATTAAAATAGAGTAAAAGCATTTAAAATAATTTAAGTGAAAATTGTGCCATCTAGTGGCATAAAAAAAATAAAAACTTGTGTAATGTCATGTAACCTCCTGTATTTCCCTATATACATACACATTCATTCATTTTAATAGGCTTTGCATTTAGAAATATATGTAGACATTCTAAAAGATTACTTTTGTCAAGGTTTAGATATTTTTTGATTGGATAAATATCAGGTTTTGCATTATTTCTACTATTTCTGTGTGTGTGTGTGTGTGTGTGTGTGTGTGTGTGTGTGTGTGTGTGTGTGTGTGTGTGTGTGTGTGTGTGAGAGCATGTGTGTGAGCATGTGTGTGCGCATGTGTCAGTTCTGTACTTTTGATATTTTAGAGTGTCAGTCCTTGCTTGCTGAACACTTTTTTTTCAGCACAGTGGCTGATTTGTAGCTTTTACCGCCAAAAGATTCTCTGAATTATCGCTTTTTTTCATATTTCCCATTCATTTCCTATGTCGGTCATTTTTGGCCGCGAAGGAGCCAAGTGTGACTTTTTTTTTTTTTTTGACCCTTTAACATATCCGAATCATGCCACTGATTTTTTTTGTGTACTCACATAGCTAATGCAACAAAAGTCACCAAGTGTCATCTCATTCTGAAAAAGCTATGATTTTTAAAATTTCAAAACATAAAATTTTTCGGTCAAAAATGACCTAAGAGGCTCAGAGGGTTAAGCCATAATATTACGTTTTACAGTTTAGATACAGTTTTTCACAAAAAAAAAAAAAAGCGTATCTGAAAATGTAATGGAAAATTTAAGAATTAAATGATTAGTTTGAAACACTCAACTGCAAGTTCTAATCTTTTAGTTCTAGTTCTAATCAAGACGTGCAATCACAAAAACACAAAAAATTGATATTTTATTAATTTATTTAAAGCAGTCAGTGCTGAACAACAGACAAACTCTAATCTTATTTGTAATTTTGTCGATAATCATTTGTTACCTGATTGTTTTTTTTAGAGCACATGCAAGATATTATAGAAATAAGTGATATCACCCAAACCTACTGTACATGCAAAAAGTCTGAAAGAGTATGGGATTTAGCAAGCACCACTAATAATGACAAGGTGAGGAAATGTAGAACAATTATATATCTGCCCAGAACTGGCCACCCTCCAAAGTATCTGGGCAAAAAGACCCACAGTAAAGGAGGCCATCAAGAGGCCTACGGCAACTCCAAAGAGTTACAGTCACCATGAAATAAGCGCGTACACACTCCAGACTAACATATGAGAGCAGCTCTGTAGATGGGACTACGAAAGGACCAATGTAAAGGAGAAACTTTATTTTTTCCAAATAAAGACAAGCTAGCAGTAATTTTACATACAGCACACAGTGAAAATGAATATGATAGCAGCAAACTGAATATAATAGCACAGCAGAGTTTGAAATCAAGGAGTTAAAGTTTGTTTTTGTGTGTCTATACAGTACATACCGGTATATATGCAGTCCACAAATGCGCACATGACAAAGGTTTATGCAATTAAATGTCTATTAGATATTTTAAGAGTTGATCCAATAATGCATATTTGCTGAATGCTGACGATAGATGAGCAAGTATATTAAAGCATTTGCTTTTCTATTACTAATAACAGAAAAGCAGCTGTTATAATACTTTCATATACAGTTTACTTTAACAGCTCTCTAATAAATAAGACAGAACTGTAAAACAGACTGTAAATTATCAAACATGGAAAATGGGAGTCAAAATAAAGGTCCTACGCACCGTCAAAATAAAAGTCTAACACATCGGCCAGAAGAATAATAACTATAAAAGAACAATAAGGAATATGAATATGTGCAGACAACGTACAGTATATGGCATGTTTTAGCACAGATTAAAACATAAAAATGTTTTAATGTAAAGTATTTGGTGGTGTTTGGTGTGTGCAGTGCATGTTCATTACTACAATGCAGCACATGTAGAATCCTGATGTAAATTTACTGAGCCTGTAAAAAATATATATATCGCTGCACCAATCAGAAAATTCATTTTTATTTTTAAGTTAAGCCTACATGCTCCAGCTAAATACACCACACTTTGAAATAGCAGGCATTATATTTAGTGAAATGTTAACACACTATCATTATGTCTTTTTTTAAAGCTTGAAAGTCCTGAAACCAGCTGAACCTGTAATGGGCAAAAACGGCTGAAGAAATTCTTCAAAATATTTTCTTTTGTATTTCTCAGAACTAAGAAAGCTGTGGGAGTTTGGAACCAAATGAGGGATTGAACTATTCATTTAAGATTCTGGAGTTCTTCTAGGTGACTAACCAAATCTGCAACACTGACCATGTTAACTCTTTTTTGCAAAAGGTCAGATTTTCTTGCTTCCACTGAAGCACATAGGATGCTCTTTGGAATATTCACAAATCATGCTGGGATAACATGGATCATCAGTTTTTCACAATGCCACAAAGTCAACTTGAGCGCAAGCTGTCATTTAAAACAAAACCAGGACATATTAAGTAATAATAAATATTCATATTATATACACAATATAAATTGCATATCCTGACAACATGCCACAATAGTATTAACACTTAATTATTGATCACAGAATTAAAACTACAACTTGCTATTGTGAGTTTTAGGGATTTCTAATCGACGATACGATTTTTAAAAATCCTGGTTTGCATTTTGCCTGCGTTGATTAACCTGTCTTTGTTGTAGTGCGTAATGTACATTAGCTCTATTGTTTATAATAAAGCATGCATTTCAACAGTTTTGTGCAATAAACCCATATGATTTCTTCCGTTTGGTTTTTCATTTGAACTAATTGTTATTGCATCAGTGCTATTATATATGTATTTTAAGTCATTTTAAAGGCTATTGTTCACTTACATCTACATTTTTATAACCACAAAAATTAATAATTATAATTATAAGGCCCTATGAAATCCATTTTAATTTTATATACTCTGTTTTAATGGTTATTTATTTATTTTGTTTTAATAAAAAAGCCTGTCTAATTAATTGAGTTTTACAGTTTTATTTTTACCTAATTCTTTTCCATTACTTTTCTGGATTGCATTTTAGTGGTTTCATTAAAATGTAATAATCAAAAACATCTGCAATTAATTGATCTTATTAAAATAAAATGTCAAGTAAAATTGTTGACTTTTTTGTGAGAAATTAGTCGTTTAGATTAATCGATAAATTAGTCAATAGATTAATCAATATAAAAATAGTTGTTAGTGGGCAGCCCTCGTGAGTTTTAGTTACTTGTTTGAACAACAAATTAACCATTTAAATTAAGATATATTAAAAAACCTTTCAAGATTTAAGAGCCATTTAATAAAAGACAAAATGGAAAAAAAAAAAAGTAAAATGAAAATAAAATATTGAAATTTAATATAATTTATATATGAAATGCTTAAATACAGTTTTTTTTTTTAATGTAAAATATCATTGTGATTTACTCAACCTCCAACCTTCCAAACTTGTATGCATTCCTTTCCTCTGTCTAACTCAAAATATAATATATAGGAAAAAGGGCGTTTTTTTTTTTCCATCCATACAATGAAACGGTTGTTTTGGACTTTCGTTGCATGAGTAAAAACAGATGAAACAGATTTTGAAGAATATTCAAAAGTAAATCACACAGGTTTGGAACAACGTGAGCTTGAGTAAATGACGGCAATTTTCATTTTTTTATGGATTAATTATCCCTTTAAGAAACTGGACACTAAATTAAGGCAGCACTTCGTCCTGAGGCGAGCTTGGGCTGATTAGAAATTTCCCACGGAGCAGAAGGGCTTGTCTGTATCTGTACTGAGACTCAAGATCATGAAAGCAGGGCCTCATGGTCCTTCAGGCTTCGGGGTTTGGAGCAAAGGTACCTTCTGCAGCACTGCAGAATCTGAATTACCCTTGTACATATCATCACAGAGCTTTAGGACACTGATGGGCCAGTGATAGCAAGCATACAAGCATGATTGAGGAGAGCCTATCAAAATTAAAAATGGCCTTAAAAATAAAAAAATGCATTCTATTTGTATTTTTAAACTGTCACCATTTGCATAGAAAGGATTACAGATTGGTGAAGGAAATAGACCAATGTCCATTTAAAAATAAAATAATGATGCTGCCCTTTTTTAAAGTAATTTCTTCCTGTAATTTGGCTTCAAATATCAAGTGAAAATTTGTTATTTTGACCCCTTTCTACAAAATGGTGGATTACTCAGAAAACGTACAACCATGATGTTAAATTATTTGGGTTTCATCACTTTTCATATTTGTCTTTCTTCAGACAAAAAAATAATGGAATGGCCAAACTATATAATGTATACAGAAATATTCTAACTCATCCAACCAACATTTAATTTCCATATAAAAGCGGGCAAAAAATAAAATGTCAGAATGCCCTTAAACAATCAAAAAACAATTATTCACACAACCCTAATTTGGTACTAATGTCATCTCGGAGTTCTCTGAAGTATGGCGGTTTAGCAGTGAGAGTTTGCTATGAGCAACAAACCGTATGGAGTCAATGGAGCATATTATGAAATCTAGGTTCCCAGAATGATGTAACATTAATAATTACCAGAATCAAAAATAAGGCCCAAATTTACATATCCTACAGTGAAATAAAGGCAGTTGGGCTAAGCATTATCCTACAGAGTCACAATATCACAGAGTCATTTTGTATTCATTGCTTTTGGGGGGAAAAGCAGGACATTAATGGAGTTTCTAAGGGATTTAACAGAAAACACTGCACAGCACAGCAACTGCGTTACTTTATAGTCGTTCCCTCACTTTGTGAAGAATTGCAAGCAGTAGTTCACCAAATATACACACAGTCATCATTTACTCTGTGTTGTTCTTCTGAATTATCAAAGATTGTTTTTTAAATATATTGGTCAAGTTTATTTTTATTTTTTAATCATGAGTTATTCATTTATAAATGTTACACTTTTGAAGAGTCACACTGCATTTAAAGCTGAATTAACTTTACATTGTCACAAAAAGGTCAAATTATCATATTATAATTTTAAGAGACCGAATTGACCTTAACACAGTCATGCATGTCTGCAGTTTTCCTTTCTATGACTACATTTACATTCACAATGTGAAAATGTGATCATCATTTTCCTAAGTTTCCACAAAAGAAATACTGTAACAAATTTGTGGACCAAAGTTTAGCAACCTTGAACCCTGACCTTAAATCTGCATGGCCTTTTTTTGACACTAAATGACAGCATTTTGCACGAAGAAAAATTAGCATGCAAAGATACAAAAAAACTATGCAAATGATGCTTTCAAATCTTAAACTGTTTTCCCCCCTTCTCTTTAATGGTTTGTTTTGTTTCCCCCACATATAATCTGCACCACATGACCAATATATATATATATTGCTGGGGGGATGGGGGGAATCCACCCCCTCTGGTCTATGCATCCCTGCCTCTGTTGAATTATTTTTTATCCCCGGAGGGATTTGAATTCCCGTTTTGAATCAAATGATTCGCCATACACGCTTTGAATTCCCGTTTTGGATCAAATGATTTGCCATACGCGCTTTGAATTCCCGTTTTGAATCAAATGATTCGCCATACACGCTTTGGATTCCCGTTTTGAATCAAATGATTCGCGATACGCACTTTGAATTCCCGTTTTGAATCAAATGATTCGCCATACGTGCTTTGAATTCCCGTTTTGAATCAAATGATTCGCCATACGTGCTTTGAATTCCCGTTTTGAATCAAATGATTCGCGATACGTGCTTTAAATTCCCATTTTGAATCAAATGATTCGCGATACGCACTTTGAATTCCCGTCTTGAATCAAATGATTCGCCATACGTGCTTTGAATTCCCGTTTTGAATCAAATGATTTGCCATATGCGCTTTGGATTCCCGTTTTGAATCAAATGATTCGCCATACGTGCTTTGAATTCCCGTTTTGAATCAAATGATTCGCCATACACGCTTTGAATTCCCGTTTTGAATCAAATGATTCGCCATACACGCTTTGAATTCCCGTTTTGAATCAAATGATTCCCCATACACGCTTTGAATTCCCGTTTTGAATCAAATGATTTGCGATACGCGCTTTGAATCAAATGATTTGCCATATGCGCTTTAAAGTCCCGTTTTGAATCAAATGATTCACGATACAAGCTTTGAATTCCCGTTTTTAAACAAATTATTCAGCAATACGCGCTGTAAAACCCCGTTCTGAATCAAATGATTCGCCAAAAGCGTTTTGAATTGCCATTTTGAATCAAATGATTCAATATACGCACTTTGAAGTCCCGTTCTGAATCTATATATGAATATCTATATTTTATATTTTAACAAAACTTGAAAACTGGATATTTTTGAAAAAATAAAAAATTAGGAATTTAAAAATATAAATCACAAAAGCTGCAGGCAGGAATTCCTTTTTTTATATAAACTGGCACATTTTTAATAAACCTTTTCTTTTTTGTCACATTTCAAGCCTTCTGAAACCATCCAATAGCTTTATGTGAAGAAAAGAAAGAAAATTAAATTTAGAATTCTGTTACTCACTGATAATCTTCCACTCCACCAAAACTATCAAATCTCACCTGCAGTTAGATCAAAAAATGGCAGCGGTTTGAATAGAGAATGAGATCTGAGACTGACAGCAGGAAAAGAAAAATGACTTTAATTAAACACAGCTATTATACGGTTTCAGAACACTCTAATATTATAGACAAGTGGTGCAGACGGCATTTACGATACTTCTATGCTATTACTTTTTGCAGCTTCAAAGCTGTAGTCAGCAAGTCGAATGGAAAAGAGGTGAGTGAAGATTCTTTAAAAACTCTTATTTTGGGTTGGACAAAAAAAAGTATTTGATGCAACTATTTCCATATTTAGATGAACTATTCCTTAAAGTAAAACGGAAAGACCACCCGGCGTTGGTTCGCAGGGTTTGAAATGTCCTCAGTAAAAACAGGTTTACCTTGTGGTGCAGAGCTCGCAGGAGTCAACTGCTCTCTTCTATTTCTTCTCCTTCCTAGTCTGCTTTTCTTGAATTCAGCCAAACAAGAGTACAATCTGAAAACAAAAGGGTCAATGGGTTAAAAATTAGCCACTTGTTCCAAGTTACATCTACTGACATTGAAATGCAGTGGAAAATTACAGACCCCGAACGCCTCGCATGGAAAATCCCTAAATTTATTGCACAAAAGGGGGAAAGGCAGGCTTCTGAAAATTTCCATGAAAATTCTATTCTTAGATTAGTAACAGTTGGAGGGCAGAGTGTGGGTTTTTGTTTAAGGAGCAAATCCTGACCAAAACAGGCCTGATTCCACAACATAGAACGGAATGCTACTTCTGACTAAAGCATTTACAACTCAAATAAAACCGAAGCTTAAAAACAGCATTAGAAATGCAGCATATCTGCTGCTTTGACACCTCCACACTGATGTTGTTTCCTTAAAAAAGCGTCTCTGTGTGGTTTAAGATTAGAAAGAGAAAAAAAATACTGGGATTGGAATTTATGTGGCTTCGAAGTTCTGAGAGCACAATGAAAACATGGGACTTTTTCTCTCTTGTAAACCTAGCGATAAAGTTTTAAGGTTTTGAAAATGTGAAAATAATAATAATAAAGGGAAAACTTATGTGACATTAGCCATATTAACTTGAAGATCTATGCACTGAATGATGGTCCTTTGAATTTAAGGTCAACTAAAGCACACAAGACGCTGGAAATCATTTGTAATAATACAGAAAATCAGATTTTGGGGAATAATTTGGCTGAATTTGGAATTAATTTTGTATTTAATTCTGAAAAGAAGCATTTTCTTCTCTTATGGAGACCACTGAAAAATTATATTTCATTTTTGACATTTTTTTCATGTGCGTTAAATAATACAAATGCTATACTGTCATGTTTTTACAAACCTGCATGACTGCATGGCTTTCTTTTGTGGAACAAAAATGTCTCATTTTTTGGCCATACAATGAATGTCAATGGAGTTCAAAGCTGTCTTTTGTGTCCCACAGAAAAAGAGTAAGTCATACAGGAGTTGCATGAGGATGAGTACATGGCAGAACGGGATGATGAGAAAACGCCAGGTCACAAAAGACGCATTTGTTTCATTTGTGCATTCAGTACAAGTAAAGACGATGTGTGGGAATTCAAAAATAAAGATAATTGATAAAACTATATTTTAACATATAAAAAGATTGTCCATCTAAATAGCAAGTCAAGCTATGATGACAACAACTGGCGATTACGGTCAGCACATTTGTATGTATTGTTATCTGGTAGTTGAAGTACTGAAAAAACAAAAATGTATATTGTCATATCATTGTCAGATGAGATTAAAAACAATAAATTACTTGTCAACAAATTTTAGCCTCTGACAGAAAACAAAAGAGAATAAAACACTGCTGCTGATTACACCTTTTAATGTAAGCAGCGGGGAAAAACTATTTTCTCTTAGCAACAGAAAAAATAACAATACACTTCTGACATACACCCCACTTTCACAAAATATTTCGAAATACTTGAAATATTTGAAATTCAGTCTTGTAACACTGTTCCATGCAATGCAATGCTCAGAGCTGTTTGCAGTTCATTGAAAAGGAAGCTCCAAATATTCTCACTTCCCTCATGTAACTAGCAAAATTATTCAGACATCCAACACGTGTGACCATTACAACATGACTGTTCAGCAGCTTTCCGTTCATGACACAGGAACAAAATGCCATCTATTCTGCACCCACTGTCAGGTCTGACTTATTACAATATTTGCAGTTGAGCAGTGGAAGAAGAAGAAAAAAGAAATCAATATGTGTGTGAAAGGAAAATGCCAGCTAGTAAGAGTGGCTCGTCATTTAAAGATATTTTATTTTCGTATGACACCGAGGAAATTCGCTGTGCTTGAAAACAGCTTGACTGCTAAAAAAAAAAAAATGTAAATATTTAAACGAACACCAAAAAGCATGATGAAGTTTGTCTGAGAGACATAAAGGCAAAAACCTCCACAACAAACGATTCTGTACACAGACTAAACCACAGCGGCAACAATAAGTGTCGAATATAAAAAATACATCCCTGCAAGCAAAATTAATTGTAATTTCTTAATTTTTCGAAATATCTACCGACAGATGGCGCT
Source organism: Garra rufa (assembly GCF_049309525.1). NCBI lineage: Eukaryota > Metazoa > Chordata > Actinopteri > Cypriniformes > Cyprinidae > Garra > Garra rufa. The sequence continues at coordinate 7,329,224 of NC_133365.1, read as the reverse complement.
AATTTCGCTGCAAAAACGAAAACGACATTTACATTCTAATTTCATCGAAAATAACGCCGTCTTTCAGTAATCACACTTTCATTCCTCTCATCTGCATCGAAGTTCAGTTCACGAAGTTGTTAAGCGAACGACCGAACAGTTCGAGCCCACCTTTCTTTCCAGTCGCCAGAGAAGAGTAAAATTCACAGGAAAATTCAGCAAACATGGCTGCTGCGTGTGCTTTTTGTGTTTTCAGATTGTACCCTACCCCGTCTGATTTCAACTCCACAAATTTCCTGCAAAAGCCTCTGCTCGATCCAAACACACAGACAGCACAACAGAACGACCGATGCAACAATTCACTGCAACACAAAGTCGCTGCAAAACTTTATTTCGAAAGCAGCTCCGCAAAAAAAGGAAAAAAAGAAAAAAAAAATCAACAGATCATGCACTGCACGACACATTCAGATCACATTTGAAAGAATTGTGGTGTGATCTTACCGCGCACACAAACATGAGCTCCGGATGATTGCGATCAAAGCGCCCGTTACATTGTATCATTTGTGAATGAGGAAAGACGCGGGTGCTCCACTTTGTTACCTCCCAAAATGATGCGGGTCATGCGGAGAAATTTTCTGGGAATGAAGAAATCCTCCCCTTCGGATCTCAAAATGACGAAACGAGCGGGTCTTTCCGGGGCATTTTTTTTTTCTCTTCTAGAAACAGAGCTCCCAAATTTGATTTCAATGAATTTGTGTCTTCTCTTCCTGATATGTCCACGCCACTGGCGGCCGATGCTTCACTGTTGGTGAGGTATTTTAATGTTGCGGTCTGCCCCACGGACACATTCATCCGCCATCATGCAAGGGCAGGTTCTCAATTTGCAAATGCATTAATTTCACACAATGCCTTTATGTGGCTGATATCACGTCCGCTGGCCCATCTTTTGGCTTAGATAAGAAAAAGAACTCAACTGTAGGTTTCCATGCAATAGCAAATTTACACATACAGAGTTTTTAAAAAATATATATTTATGACCAAACTACTTTTTCATCTGCTTGGATGGGAAAAACTCTTTTGTTAAACCCACAAGTTACTTGTTTGACAGTTTGTTGCCTAAATTTGAAACACATTATTTTAAACTATTTTAGTGTGTTTTGTTGCTATACTATTTTACAGAGGTAAACAAACGTGTTGTGGGAAGTATATACATGTTTTAATTTGCAGAAAATCAAGATGATATCTACAGCGCGTTTTTTTAGACCAAAAACCGTGAAAAATTATCTAGTGAACCTCAAATCAAAGGACTTTTATGTACACTGTGCTGTTTCCTTTTTTTCTATCTTCACTTCTCAAACGGGTCCGGTCTCGTCAGCGCCTCTAGTGGCGAGTCTGCAGTTGAGCTGAAAAAAAAATGTGATTCATGAAATTTGACATGCAAATTACAATTTTCAAAAAGACAAAGAAAAAAGACGTTGGAAGTACCACCATGTTTTTGTGAATCCTCATATTTAGCAGCTTGCCAGCCTAATCCTACAAATCTCATTCTGTTGTGTTCATTCTCATTTTTATACAGAATGAATACCAAAAATGTATTTATTCTTTACCCCTCACCCCAGACTGTTTTTATTTTTGACCCATTAAGTATTTATTGTGTTTAATGGATAAAATAAAGGTCACCATTAAAAAAAACGGATTAATTAATAAAAAAAACATACATACATACATACATACATACATTACAAATATATATATATATATATATATGTGTGTGTGTGTGTGTGTGTGTGTGTGTGTGTGTGTGTGTGTGTGTGTGTGTGTGTGTGTGTGTGTGTGTGTGTTTGAATGTATGGAATACATAGGTATCCGAACGTGTTTTTGTTTTCATTTAAATATATGCAATGTTTTTATAGAAAATTAATCATCAAAACATTTATTAATTAATTTATTCATCCATTCATTCAATCATTCAGCTAAATGAAAATGTGAGCGTTTTGGAAGTAGTGAAGAATCTGAAATGTTTAGTCTTCATTGTACTTAGAAAATTTTAATTTTACAAACAAACAAAAAAATTAATATTTAAAGATTTTCTGGTTAGAAAGAAACAAAAAAGTGATGTTATAAATCTCAAACATCATCTAAACTAAAGTAAAAAGCCACTCTCCACAATATAGTTAAATGGTTAACAGTTAAATAGTTAAATAGTTAACTTGTTAAATGGTTAACTTGTTAAATGTATTATAGGCTATTTAGTGGCTTTTCTGAAAATTACATAACACTTAATGACTAAACAAAAAGCAGAAAATAAAATAAAATTGTAATATCGATAAGTTGTATAAAAAATACAGCATATAAAACTCAATTTACAACATTTCTAAAACATATTTAAAAATATTGTTATATGTATCTTAACTCAAAACATTACAGTTACTACATTTAGAATTTTAGTTATTTTTTATCAGACATTAGATGTATTTACATTGTGACTTTATGCGCAATCTGCTGCATCTGTATTTGTAAAGGTGTGACCTAAATGGCCCATGCAGCCAAACGGCCCATACAGGGAAATGACCAATTCAATTTGAATTTCTAAGGGATTGTTTGCAGGGTCTCTAGTGGGACGTCCTAACAGAAGAGTGTCTATTGTTTGACACATCTCTCTTCATGTAAGTTCTACAAACAGTATTTGGGTTAAAGCTTACATTCTAACAGCACTGTTGATGAAATGCGGGACAATACTACTACTAAATTCATCTCCACAACAGCTTTGGTCAGGCTTGTTGATTTTGTGCATTAGAAGAAATTAAATACATTGGTGAAGCACCTGAAAAGTATTCAGTCAAAAAGAGCAAAATGACATAACAAAAAAAGAAACCATTACAGTAGTTGTAATGGTTTCCACTACAAATTCCATTCCAAACCATCAACGGTTAACCATTACAACAATTACCTAATGGTTTCCAGTAGCAGTGTTGCCAAGTTTGCTGTTTTCCTGTGGAATTGGGCTACTTGGGCTATTTTTTCCGCCACGGTTTGAAGATTTGACATTGCATCATTTATAACTGACTGAATGTGTGTATTGAAATAGTTTACATTCTATCAATGCTACAGTGTGTTAGATTATAAGTTTTGTTAGAGAGGGGCCTGTGTGTGTGTGTGTGTGTGTGTGTGTGTGTGTGTGTGTGTGTGTGTGTGTGTGTGTGCGTGTGTGTGTGTGTGTGTGTGTGTGTGTGTGTGTACCTGGTATTCATCACGTTGTGGGGACCAAATGTCCCCACAAGGATAGGAATACCAGTAGATTTTGACCTTGTGGGGACATTTCTCAGGTCCCCATGAGGAAACAGGCTTATAAATCATGCACAATGAGTTTTTTTGACGAAGTAAAAGTATGCACAATCTCCTGTGAGGGCTAGGTTTAGGTGTAGGGTAGGTGTAGGGCGATAGAAAGTACGGTTTGTACAGTATAAAAACCATTACGCCTATGGAATGTCCTCATAAAACATGTAAACCCAACATGTGTGTGTGTGTGTGTGTGTGTGTGTGTGTGTGTGTGTGTGTGTGTGTGTGTACCTGGTATTCATCACATTATGGGGACCAAATGTCCCCACAAGGATAGTAATACCAGTAAATTTTGACCTTGTGGGGACATTTCTTAGGTCCCCATGAGGAAACAGGCTTATAAATCATGCACAATGAGTTTTTTTGAGGAAGTAAAAGTGTGCACAATCTCCTGTGAGGGCTAGGTTTAGGTGTAGGGTAGGTGTAGGGCCATAGAAAATACGGTTTGTACAGTATAAAAACCATTACGCCTATGGAATGTCCCCATAAAACATGTAAACCCAACATTTTTAATGGACATATGTGACCCTGGACCACAAAATCAATCATAAGGGTACATTTTTTGAATTTGAGGTTTATGCATCATCTGAAAGCTGAATAAATAAGAATTTTAGGATAGGACAATATTTGGCCGAGATACAACTTTTTGAAAATCTGGAATCTGAGGGTTAAAAAAAAGAAAGAAAATTACCTTTAAAGTTATCAGCAAAGCATATTAGTAATCAGAAATAAAGCATTGATATAGTTACAGAAGGAAATGTATGGGGCATGATCTTTACTTAATTTCCTAATGATTTTTGCATAAAAGAAAATCAATAATCAATAAATCGAAAGCAACAATTTACCAGTAGTGAATTTGAAGTTTCCATCGAAACCAATACAATTCCCATTATTAACACTAAAAACAAAACATTCTATGAGGGTTTCTGTTTGTTTCCAGGTTGCTATCCCTATTTTTTTTTTTTATATATATAATTCAATGCAGTTGACTTACAATAGAAATACTTGCACACATAGACTACAATTTCTGTACAAATTTGATAAATACATTTTAAAACTCACTTAACACTCTCAACAGGACTAGGACTTTCGTTGCATTAACTCTTTTTTTCTGGGTGCCTGCAATGTGACTTTGGTCCTGTTGCAGGATGGGTCTTAATGATTTTGCTGATTACATCATGTTTTTATCCTCCAGGAGATTTCTGTACTCAGTTCCATCCATTCATCTGTGAGTTTTCCAGTCTCTTCAACAGAAAAGGCTCCCTTCATGCAGGATGGCCTTCACACCAACACAGGTTTTCCCCAAACATGAATCTTGTAGTCTTCTTCCAGATTGTTCAGTCTTCAGCTTTACACCTCTTCAGTTCACAGCTTTACCACATTTTCTGTTCTCCAAAGTATGAGTAACCAAGAATAGCTTGTAAGACGATATTGTAAAATATTGTGGAAACTTGCTATTTATTCACAATTTTACAGTGGTTAGTCAAAGCCAGTGGCCTATTTCAGTGGTTTTCAACTCTGGTTCTGGTGACCCACTGCTCTGCATATTTGTATGTCTCTTTTATCTGATACAATCGGTTTAACAGTTTTTTTTTTTCCTGGACCAATCAGAAGTGAGCAAACTAACGTATATCTGATGCAATAAAACCACCTCTTTATTTCTCACTCCAAATGAAAGCAATTCACAATAAAAAAGCAATTGTTAGATTTTCCTATATTAGGCTGAGCAGTTGTTTGGGAGAATGCCAATGTAAATTTCTCTTAACCAGCTTAACTGGAAGAATGTATTGAAGGCAGTGTAGCACAGCAGTGATAGTAGTGTCTGCCTTTAAAAAAAATAATCCAAAGTTCTGTCTGTGGGAAAGAACTTTATACATAAAGACAAAGTGGCCACAAACAATACTGTGAGAACCCCACTGGAGACCCCTAAGAAATTGTAATCGAATGGGCCGTTTGAGTCACACCTTCACAGGTACAGTTTCAGTTGACTGCATCTGAAGCACAGTCACAAATGCATTTGACTTAAATACACATAATCTTTTACATATTAGAGACATGTTTGTCTGGCTTATGCTAGTAACTGTTTATTATATTTATTTTGTATGAATCATTTGTTTAAAACCCTAATGCATTGCAAAAACCAATCATATGTTGATGATTAATATTGAACTTTTATTTCATGTAACATTAATAAATATTGAGCTTGAGAAAATATATAAAATAGCTAAGCTTTTCATGAAAGTATGTCATTTACTCATTGAATAAATTCAGTTAATTCACTTGTATTAATATAGTCATATATCGTCTTAAAGTTTCTCAAACTTTGCAGCAACAGTCACAGAGAAGTGAATTGTGATGACTCTTTTGTAAAAAAAAAAAAAGTGAATCTGACATTTTTCATGTGATCTGCTGTTCGCTGCAGATCTCACACTTTTAGTCAATGTTTGTCTGTTGTGAACCCGCTGAACCTGATTTAAACCAGCTTAATGGTTTGGTTTGGTCTCTAAACCCCGATGTATCCAAAATCTCCCTCATATACAATGAAAAAAACAACAAGTAAATGTACGTAATTTTTATTTGGCAAGTTTTTGCACACACTTTTTAAAAGTAAAATTTAAGTATGGAATTAAGTAAAACACACTTAACTAAGTTAAGTAAACTTTGCAGAGGAAATAAGTAAATTTAACTTTTAGTTAGATGAGTAATTTCTACTTAATTATTTTAAGTTTACTCTGCAGTCCTCAAGTACAATTCACTCAGCCACGGTTTGTAAACTTTACTCAAACATTAGGGATGTGCATATCGATCCTAAAGTATCGATATATCGATACTGATGCGAGTATCGAAAGTATCGATACTCAAATTGAAAATATCGATACTAAGGTGTGTTTTATTTACCAGTGATTTTGTTTATTTAACAAAAAGCCAGGAGTACAATGTGCATTGAATTGGATGCATAACCTATGTTAGAGAATAACTGTTCACGATATAACACTTTTCCTACTCATCTGAACGCACGCAAATGATGCAAGACAGAACCAATCAATCACAGAGAGCATTCACTCCCTTTAGACAGTGCATTCAAACAGGGCTGTACGTATTTCCTAAAAGTATCATAAGAAATCATTGATGCTTTTGGGAACGACAGCCCTGAACAATGCTTATCAGAGGACAGAAAATAAAAACCTGTTTGAGCTATTTCTCAATAAACAAACTGAAATTGTAGCTTACATAATTTGCATTTCACAAGCGCAATTACATTTCTTTAAATTAACACTTAAAGTTCATTGATCATGTTTTGTAGTAATATTAATATAAATTATACACTGGCAGAATAAAAATGTTGTATTTTATGTGTGCAACAGCCTGTCACTGGCAGCCCCTTATGAAACCAAGTATTGTAGTTACCACTAAAGTAAACATATTTTAACCACGTGTAGAAAATAAAATTTAATTAGTTGCATATTAAATGTTAAAATGCATTTCAAATATAAAGTGTAAAAGGTTATAAAAAAGGGCATAATTACATATTTTACTCTTATTAATTTAATAAATGTAATAATTTAAAAATTACGTTTAGAAGTATCGTATCGGTATCGATATCGATGATACTGGCCATAAAAATATCGGTATCGTATCGAAAACAAAATAAGCAGTATCGCCCATCCCTATCAAACATCACAGCTGTGAAAAAATGCCATTAAAGCATGTAAGTACGTACATAAGTAGACAGCTGCTTATTGTTTTTAAGGTTATATGTTGACTCAATGTAGTTACTAACCAAATTAACACAGAGAGCTCAATACTCGGCACATGATACACAATGACGGTAACAAACAGTGAATAGTAAGTCTGAGTATGAATGGTTCATTTTGAGTAGAAAATGAAGTTAAGTTACTTAACCTAACAACAAAAGCAACCACAAAACAGTGTAAATACATCTCAAAAACAGCAAAACATTTGACCTAATTAATTATTCATGCCCACAGGATCATGACTTTGATATTTGCTTCAACAATCTTTGTAAAAAATAATATATAATTCGAAATAAAATAGACTTGTAAGTTCAAATTTTAAATTGCTTAAATTGAGTACTAATATTGAATTTACTCTTTTTTTTATTCTTGCCTGAACTAAATTATTTAATGTAGAAATTATTAGTTATTTCTGTGTTATTTACTTCACCACAAAATCATTTTTATCAGTGTAGCGTCATTCACTATTCCCTATTATTCTACTATTAGATCACTTGAAGGATTAAATGAAAACAATGTGAGGCATCTGAAAATGAAAAATGGCATTTGTTATCAATTTTCACAATATATATTACATAATCATAAACACACTGCTTTGTTGCAGAAATAGTTTTACCATTTACTGCACATTTGTTATTCATTTATGAATCATCTTGCACATTCACACAAAACAGCTTACTATTTTCATGCTCCTTTTTATATAAGGTCTAATAACTAAAAATGCATAAAACCAAACCACAAGGTTAGAGGACTTGCCTGCAGAGTTCAGAGACAAATCTGGTTTTTGGTTGTCTGTTTTGGGGTACTGAGTGTAAACTGATGTGGGCAAAGTATATTATGCCTCACACGCAAAGAGCTCACACTTTGGGGGAATTTAGAGTGTGCATATGAAAATGTTCACTGTTTTTTCAGGCAGTGCTGATGTTCCAGTTGTCTACCACTAGGTGTCAATAGGCAGGCTACAGATTTATTAGTCTTGCAATAGTGGTTCATCAGATGAGGCGAGGAAGGCTGATTCTGAATTTGGAAACTCATACTAGCCTAATGGTCTTACTATTCCTGCCATAGCAAGGTATGGTAAAAAATAGTAAGAGTAGTATGCTGCTATGTGGTTTCAAATTCACCATGAGTCTTATGAAAAAAAAAAGTATTAAAAATCAATGTAAAAACTAAAGTGATCACGTTTTCTCATTAAAACACCTTTTGTTTTAATCAGTGCAGAACATAGGCCTACTAATGAGCAGAGCTGTTGGAGAATTACACATGTATATATGTATTAGATAATTATTAGCATGCATATAGAAATCAACCTGCTGCAATTTTCATATTTGTTGGATCAATATTGATTTACATTTACACTCAGTATAGCACAATATTACACTCAATACCCCATAATAGCAAACCAAAAGCCAGATTAGTCTCTGAGCTTTGCAGGCAAGGCTCTGACCTTGTGATTTGGTTTTATGCATTTCTATCTACAGTGAGGTCCAACATGATTCAATATGTCATTGTTTTCTTATTTAATTCAACAATTTATTGTGAAATTTTGAATGAAGAAAATATTCATTCACAGCAGCACTCAGGTTGTCTCTATGTGTGACTGTAAAAATGAGGCCCAGCAGATGTCAGTAGAACATCACAATGAGAGTCTCTAAAAGTAAAAATCATTGAGCTATTTGGTGTTTCAGAGGTCCTTCTAGTAATAAAAAGCTTGCAGTATTCTCAATCTCAATTCTGTGAACTTAACAATCAATTCTCTTTCCATAAGGACGTGTATATTTGCAAAGCAGGACTGTAGCTTTTTTGGAAAAGCTGAAGATGTAGCTGTTCTTTTAGGAGTTAAATCCATTCAAATTGTTACACAAGTGCTACAGAAATTGCAATCTGCTTTTAGAAGAATTAAATATGATTCAAGGTTACTGTGAAGGGGATTTTATCCCTGATGAGAAATTTAGGTGAATATATAGTTGTTTTTTTATAAAGAATGATAAAGCTTGTATAAAATCTTGACACACTGTGGCATAGACCAGAGTGGAGGGCACTTTACAAGCCACCATTAACTAAAAGAGCTGGATATTTACAATGGCAAATTCTTGCATGGCATTATTGCTGTTAATGCTTTTAATGCTTTAAATACAGATGAGCAATGAATGTTAGCAATGAATGTCCTTTTTGTTTTCAGAGCAAGAGCATTTTTTCATACCTTTTTGTATTGTTCAAGAATTAAGGCTTTTTTTAAATTGTTTTGTAAAATCTTTATAATTGTTTTCTGTGCAAACTTTTATTTAGGGCTTTAAAAAAAAACATGAAAAGTATGAGTGTCAATTGTTACATTTTATTTTGGGTAAAGCCAAAATGGCCATTTACATTAGCAGAGAGGATTAAATTGAATATAATGTTGAAAAGGTGTTTACAGCTATTATCTAATCAAGGCTTTTACTTGATTTTATTTTTTACAAAGCTATGGACCCTTTAAATATTTTTGAAAGAAAATGCTCTGTTCTTCTGTTCTCAGAAACTCATTTGCACTCTTTTTATAAAATGGTTTAAAATCTGTGAATTTTTAAATTTTATGTGAGTCATTTTTTTTTTTTTTTTTTTGGTTAAATAAAGATGTTTGAAAATTAAAAAAAATCTCTCTCTAAATGTCTTTGTTTGGCATCAGATGTGAGCAAAGTTCTGTTCAGTTCCAGTTCATCTGTGGCACTGTGACACACAAAGCTTGATGCTTTGGCTTCTTTTTGACATGCAACCAATGCTGCTGAACTGGTAATAATACACCACATGCTCCGTTGGCAAAATCTGGGAGAAATCATGGGTTCCAGTGATTCTTTTACATCAGCACTTAATGACGTCATTAACATGCATCTAATAAAGCTCTGTAATACTATGTCATGCTGAAAGATCCAAATAAAGTCATACGCGTAATGCATATTGCTGAAAACTTTTATTCACTTATATTAATTGTGTTTGTTGTCACCTACAATAATTGTGTCAGTTTCATTCAGCGTTTCACACAGATATAGGTAACACTTTAGAATATCATTCCATCATTAATAAGTATCTAGACAGGAACAATTGACTAATGCACTATTACCATTTTAGTAACTGCTATTAACTAACTAGAAACTCTGATTAATTAATCAGCACTGCAAAAAATGCTTTTCTAGCTTATATTTTTCGTCTTGTTTCCAGCCATAATAACAAAAAATTCTTATATCAAGAAGGATTTTCTAGACAAGTAAAAATAATTTTCTTGTTTTCAGAAAAAAATAGTCAAACTTAAGTGAGCTTTTGCTTAGAACAAGCTAAATAATCTGCCAATGGGGTGAGAAAAAAAATCTTATTTCAAACAGAAAACAAGATTATTTTTCTTACCCCAATGGCAGATTATTTTGCTTGTTTCAAGAAAAAATGCATTTAATTTTGACCTTTTTTTCTGAAAACTAGACAATAATTTGTACTCATCTAGAAAATTCTTCTCGATTTAAGAATTTTTAGATATTTTGGCTGGAAACAAGACAAAAAATCTAAGCTAGAAAAGCATTTTTTTGCAGTGAGTAAGTAATCACGTTTAGTTGAAAGTTTTTTTTTTTTATATCTCCTGAAGAACCACTTTTACTTTGTAAAAACTACTATATAGAGGTTCGTAATTAATGTGAATGATGCCAAATGTATAATTCATTCTAAAGTGGAGATCAAGTAATGACTCAAGTATACCAAATCCATCAAAAGAGATTACTAATTATTTGGATTAGTAATCCAAAGTGAAATTCATGAAAACTCTCTAGTAATGACTCAAGTGTTAACAAATCCATTGGAAGTAGGCTACTATCCAAAACCTTACAAAAACCACTATAGTAATGCCTTTAGTCATTACTAGGGAGTTATCATGATCTCCACTTTAGAATACTGATCCAAATAATTAATTCCTTCTGATGGATTTGGTAATACTTGAGTCATAACATTAGATTATACACCTCTACATAGTAATTCTTAGTAGTTCTCCGGCAGATGTGAATAAATAGTGGTAAATACTGGTGACTGATTAGCTAATAGTGAACTACCACTTTCAGCTAAGCGCTATTACTTACTGATACTTTCATTAGAGCTTCTTGTTACTTAATAGTAGTAACTAATAATGCATTAATCATTTTTTCCTGTGTTGTTATTCATTAATAATGGAACAGAATTCTAAAGTCTTACCCAGATATGTCTTACATGATAAAATTGGGGTAAGATGACTCATACACTGCAAAAAATGCTTTTCTTACTTAGATTTTATGTCTTGTTTCCAGCCAAAATATCGAAAAATTCTCAAATCAAGAAGGATTTTCTAGACAAGTGCAAATTATTTTCTTGTTTTCAGAAAAAACAAGTCAAAATTAAGTGAGTTTTTGCTTAGAACAAGCTAAATAATCTGCCAACGTGGTAAGCAAAAAAAAAATCTTATTTCAAACAGAAAACAAGATTATTTTTCTTACCCCATTGGCAGATTATTCTGCTTGTTTCAAGCAAGAACACGCTTAATTTTGACTTGTTTTTTCTGAAAACAAGACAATCATTTTTACTCGTGTAGAAATTCATTCTTGTTTTAATAATTTGTATACATTTTGGCTGGAAACAAGAAAAAAATCTAAGTAAGAAACTATGAAGAACCTTGAACATTAATGGAACCTTTCAAATGCAGAAAAGCTTCTTTATAGTTGAAGAAGGTTCTTTAGTTTTTTAAAGATATAGTTTTCTTCAAAATGGTTCTTTTAGAAACCAAAAATGGTTCTTCTATGGCATCACTGCAAAAACACAGTGTAGATGGTATAAAATATAATCTGATGAATGCCTACACTCTTCTGAATTTTGTCATTTTATCTGAATATCAACACTTGTAAGATTTAGTCAGAGGTTAACCGTTTTGAGGTTACTTGATCTAATTGTGTGTCTCTGGAAAATAGTGATCTGGGAAAAGTCACAGTTAATTAAAGTGAAAGCTTGGTCTGAAGAGGTTACGCTATATTTGCAACAATGTTTGGAATGAACAGATTGGATTGTTGTATTGGACTCTTGCCTGTATATAAGTCATATAATAGTTTACCTTTAAGATGAATGTCTTTTACTGGGATTGTACTTTACCTCTCTGTTTGTCTACTCGGTTATTAAGTTGTGCAACTAAATTCTCAAAATAAAACTTTAAATAAAATCTGCATTAATGTAACTTATATTAATATATTATGAATGGTATAAATATGACCTCTTGGAATAACTTTACATGTTGACACATTGTCTGATGCATCATCCTTTACATGCTAAACTTATATCTAAATATACAATTTAAAAGTTATTTGACTTGACAAAAAAAAAAAAAAAAAAAACATGTTTTAACATGATTTATTCCATGGGATGTCTGGATACTGGATTCTGGATACAAAATTAAAGCATTTAATAGCAAACTTCCTAATTAAACATTAAAGCACACTCGTGTGAGAAATAGTGCAAATTTTAATAATGTTTTATCTCATTTTGTGAAAATTATTAACTGAAAATGCTTTTTTCACTCAAAAACGAGACGCCTACTTTCGGATGAATGAGGCTTATGATTAATCAGATGCAAATAGAAACACAAAACCAGTCCTAAATGAAAGAAAACAAGTCGACAAAAGGATTAAATCCAATATTTGCTTATAATAAAGCATAATGAGAGATTTATAAGCAACTGTTTGGAGTCTGGTCATTTTTGACCAGGAACACCTCAAGTGTGACTTTTTGCAGTTGTTTACAAAATAAAAGCTTTTTAAAGCAAACTTCCCGATTAAACATTAAAGCACACTAGTGTGACAAACAGTGCAAATGTTTTGAATTTTTTTGAAATTATTCATAAATTTCGGATCAGTGAGGCTTACGATTAATAAGATGCAAATAGAAACACAAAACCAGTCCTAAATAAAAGAAAAGAAGTTGACACAAAGCTTGAATCCAATATTAGGTGATAATATAGCATAATCACAGATTTATGAGCAGTTGTTTGGGTTAATAGAGTTAAGCACACTTCTCTTTTAAAAGGGTCATACCGCTGTAATCGGACAGAATAAAGTCCATGGATCTTGATATCTCTGTCTGCAGTAATAAACACAGACCACTAGAGGGCAGTGAAATCCTTCTGTTCTTGTGATACACTGCTAGAACTTGAATAAAAGGGCAAGCGTCCTGTAGATTTGAAAGTTGTTGCTTTTTTTCCCTTCTTCACAGAATCTGGAGTACGTTTCCCACACATACACACAGCGGTAGTTATATAACAAAACCCCTTCTGGAACAGATCTACTAGAAAACCATTAAGGTGTTCTCATTTAATGAGGTTAAACACAAGGGAGAAACCCAATAGGGTAAAACCATTAGTTCTTCAATGGCATTGTTGTGAAAATACCCATAGTACCTTTATTTGAACAGTGCATGAAAGAATGTACAACTGACACTGATAAACCTTAATGACTCATGCTGTCTACTCTCTCTTTTACGTATCAAACCACAGGTGTGCCATTCCTGAACACCACAGCAATTGTTTTTTAAAGAGTTTTTATCAGTTCCACATCATAGTAAATGATTTCAAAAGATTCCCGAGACAATATCAGCAATTATAACTTAATAAATAGTACACTGAGTTTATTGATTAATGCGTCATACAAATAAGTCATATAATGATCTAAATTATATAAAGACCTGCCCTGTGTTCTGTGTAATACTGGTTTCAGCTTAGCATGAACAATGCAGTTACGCTGCTTTAACCTAATAGCTATTTCCGATTTCTCTCAAGTAAAGGTTATGTAACCGTACTTCAGTAATGTTTAGTATCTGGGTCGAAGAAGCCCTATAAAGAAAGAGCTGGGATTTGTCTGATTAAAAAACGAGCCTCATCAGGTGAGATTGAATTAAAGACATCCGTCAGGGATTGGATCCTGCGAGGGTTGGAAGGGAAATGGAACTTGAACGTTGACATATTCCAAATGATGTACCTAAAATTGGAATCCCATTAGTGCAACGTGCAAAGGAACTCACACCTCACAACATGCCACGTCCATAGGAAGAAAGCAAATTGCGGCTATATGAAGTCATAAAACCCACAGACATGCCACACATGATTTGAGGAATTGTCATGATCAAGCATTTTTTTGTGACATTCATCATGCACATTAAATAATAATTTAGTTTTCCTTTGCAGTCTCATCAATTCTGTATTGTTTGCAGCAGATGCTTCCTTACTTTCCTATGTGGAAGTAATAGGAAAGCAGTTGGGACTATGCCTCATGCCTGTTTTTTAAGCCTGTTTCATATCTCTTATGTCTGACCCACTTTAAATTCAGTGTCTTTAACTACTATGCAGTTACGTCAATGTATTTATGTGCTCATGTTGAATGAAATCAAACAATTTTTACTGCTATTAAGGTGGGATAAGATTAGTTTGGTGAAGTAAGATCTAATATTTGGTGTTTTAAATTTAAAGGAGTAGTTCACTTTCAAAACAAAAATTTACAGATAGTGTACTTACCCCCTTGTCATCCAAGATGTTCATGTCTTTCTTTCTTCAGTCGTTAAGAAATGATGTTTTTTGAGGAAAACATTTCAGGATTTCTCTATACATAATGGACTTCTATGGTGCCCCCGAGTTTGAACTTCCAAATGCAGTTGAAATGCAGCTTTAAAGGGCTCTAAATGATCTAGCAAAATGATTTTTAATCTCTACACAGAGTACACACAGAACTAGACAAGATGAGTATTTGAGGTTAAAAGTATATAAATTGTCATTTTTAGAAAATAAACAATCGTTTTGCTAGAAAGACATGAACATCTTTGATGAAAAGGGGGTGAGTACATTATCTGTAAATTTTTGTTCTGAAAGTGAACTACTCCTTTAAGTTAGAAATATACACACACACTGCTGCATTTAATAGTTAGAGACACTATAAAGTGGGTCCCTTTGTTTTAAGGTGTCCTTATTACAGTTTTTATTTATACAGTCAAGTACTGAGAGTAATAATAATTTACATTTTGATTTAGAATAGGTTCCATGTAAGTATGCATAATTTACTATAGTAATTTGTTACTATCTACTGTACTATACTGTACTATACTATAAGAAAAACAGATTTGTACCTATATTTGCCCCTAAACATTAATGGTATATATTTGTACCTTTCAAGAAGGTTCCTCCCCATTGACAGCTTTTCTACTTTTTTCTGAGAGTGTATTGTCTACCGTACTATAGAAAACTATACTATACTGTACTGTACTATAGTAATTTGTAAGAATGCCACTGTGAAATAACATGTTATGGTTTGGATTATTTGACACTACAGTTTTCAAACTGATGAATCTTTCTTGGATAGTTGTTTATTATAATCTTTTTCTTTAGTTTTTTTTATTTATTGTCACTGTCAAAAGTGGTAACCTGCAATTGTTATATTTTAAAGAGCAATTTCCACCTTATTTAACCCATAACAAATTTAATTCAGCCGTTTAATTTAAATTCTTTCGCCACTGTATAAAATATGTGTAGAATTTGTTGGTTTATATTTGTTTATCTTTTTTTTAAATAATAGAAAACCAACATAAATTGCACCAGTAAACAGATTCAACAAATGTATTATTATTAAATGTATTATTATTATTATCTTTTTTTTATTTTTTATGTAATAACAACATTTTTTGCACACACACAAATTGTCCTTCTAAGGTATTTTTCCCCAGTCCCATCAAACGCAGTGAGAATCTCCAGAGATCACAGCATGACTTAAATTGCAAATCAAGTGTTATTTGAAGGTACTGCAAAGAACATCAGCATACAATACAGCTCTACTCTTCCCCTACCTCTTACACCTCTGCATCTCTCTTCAGGTTGCGTAACTTGTATTACGTGTGGCTGTGTTGCTGTGTTACCGCAGGTCTTACTCATCAAATCATTAGCTTTGCTTTCACAAGTTCATGATGGAGTGATGCACACATGCATTACGCGTAATGTGAAGCACTTCCACTAACAACATACAGGACTATATTAAGGTGGAAAATAAAAGCAAATAAAGATGGTCAGCAGAGGACAGTGTGACAATGTGTGGACTGCACTGATGGTGGGAATTTATATCTACCAGCACTGTGAAAATGATTTAGAGCAGAAATTCACCAAAAGAGAACACATACGCTTGTACACGAGCACAAAAATTACACATCAAAGTACAAAATGTTCCACATAAAAACACACTTTAGCTTACTTTATATAGTACAAATTGAATGTAATGTTTTCTGTTTTTTGACACTTAAAACACACAACTGGTCGTGACACACATGGTTTAAAACTTTGAAATAAAAACAATTAATTTGATATTATTTCACAGTACGTGTTCTAAAAGTGTACAGTGTTAAGAAACATTCATGAAGACATTCATTCGTCAAAATCTCAAAAAAAAAAAAAAAAAAAAATCTAAATCTATTTAAAGCTGCAGGAGTGGAGACCGGGGATGGTTGTGAAATTTTTACATTTCAGTCTGTATCTCAGAGTTCTTTAAAGCCAGTGTGTTCAAAATGTGATTCAAACTAGTTACAAGAGTCTGCAATTAAATGGCATAGCTGTTATCTTTGCAGTACAAACAGAAAAGGCATTGTTTGATTTCAAACACAAGGAGTGAAATGTTACATTTTACCTCATAGGCTGGGGTTGGTTGTAACATACCCTGGGATGAGATGTAACATTATGATATCCACTGGAGTAAGATGTAACATTATTCAACAAGGATTATGACAACAACAACAATAACAGCAAAAGGATTTTGAAAGCTTTTTGTTTAACACTGACTTTTCATCATAATTGGTGTGTCTTTGTGTGTATTACATATAGAAATGCATATAGAAATTCAAAGAAAACATTCAAAACTACCTAACAACTATCTACACAGACACACAGTAGACAGTTTGCTTGATTCAGGTGTAATTTAGCTGTGGTCAGTGGGGTACATTGCACTTTTTTTTTCTTCTAGCTCTGAGCAGTTCTGCTTCGTGATGTGATCTAAGCAATCATTCTAAACAAAAGTAATGTGTTTTACTATAAAACATTTGGTCAGAACAAAAGTGTCAGATATGTTACTTGTACTTTTTTTGTTACTTGTACTGAGTTTTTGTTGCATTTACACAGTTTTGACCAGCAGGCTTCACCAGCGTATGGTGTTTTGAGCACTTTAAAACAGTGAATCATTTTACAAAGCAATGGGTTCAGTTGATTCAAAGGTTCGAAAAAGGTTCACGCCTGAAGGACGTATGAAATCAAGTCCAGTAGAGTTGCGAGATGTCACAAAGCTAAAAAGGGCACCCGGTGTAAACAGCTTCAGTTTCTGCTTTTCAGTCTTTGAAGTGTATGTGTGTCATGCTAGTGCATGAATTATTCAGTCAGAATGCAGAGTAGTGAAGAGAGTGACAGGGAACGTTTCCGGCTGTGTGTTCCTCCCTGCCCTTGCTACATCACAGGTGGGGATACAGACACTCTGTGCGTTGCCTATTTGGGAGCAGAGCATGCACATGCAACTCCCAAGGGAGCTCAATGTGCTTCACTTCTGCTCAGTGCTCTTTGATGAGAGTGCTCAGGCTTGCGGTCCTCATGGCTTAGGTCCCATGGCTGCCAAGACTGCTCGGAGACCTAGGTTGTAGGGATTGCAGATGGACCTGGAGAGGGGGTTGGAGACGGGCATGACCTTTTTTTCACCCTTACCCACTAGATCCAGCACCCTCTCTCAGGGTTCAGAAACCAACTCTGCAGTTTCTTCCCCCCATAGTGAGGGAACAAGGCTTCACCTTCCTCTGAGGACTTTGATTTGGCACCGACCAGGATGAGACTGGGGACTCTTGACCCTAGTTGATCCAGTATGAGGAGGTGTTGGAGGTGGTGACAAGGGCTGTAGCAAAATTAAAGACTGATTGGCCGATGAAAACCATGAAGACTGTCCAAGAATTAAACTGGATGAGTGCTTCCTGTGCTTTAAGTCACCTCTTCCACACCGGAGATTTTCTTTCTTCCCTGATCTCCATGCTGAGGTTGCAAGATGATGGGGAAGGGCATATTTGGCTCAACTATTCAGCATTCTGGGAATAAAGCAGCATGGCTATTGGGCGATGCCTAGGGTTGAACAGACACTTGCCAGCTGTCTGTATCCTGACTCAGCATTGTCCAGCACTACCCACCAAGCCACTCAGAAAAACCTCAGCTTTGGTTAGTAAAGCTTTCATGGCAGCGGGTCAGACTGGCGCATGCCTGCATACCATGGTGGTGTTGCAGGCATACCAGGCTGACCTGCTCAGAGACCTGGATGAAGGTGAACATATCGGCTCTGATGACAGCAGGGAGATGTGGAGGGAGGCAGATTTGTCTCTCCGGGGAAGGACAAGGACAGGTTCGTCCTGACGCTGAGAGCATCGGGATTCAGAGGGCAGATCCCTCTGGAGAAGAGCAGTGTACATCGCATTATATGGTACCCATCTTTCCTCAGTGTCCTAGGGGGCCAGTCTGACAACTCTGCCACCTGCCACCAACTCCAGTTCGGTTCTTGGCCACCTCGAATCAACAGGTTCACATTTAGAGTGCATCCCTCCGCTCAAGTGGGATTCCGGCTTTTATACGTCATTGTTCCCGAGAAGAATGGGGGGATGTGTCCCATCATAGATCTGCACCAACTCAACAGTTCAGTCAAGGCATTCAGATTCAAGATGTTGACACTAAAACAGAGCATGATGTAAATCAGGTCCGAGGACTCACCATAGATTTGAAGTATGGAGACATGGAAGTATGCATCCTTCAAATCTATGGTGACGATCCTCGGACCTGATTTACATCACGCTTTGTTTTAGTGTCAGCATCTTGAATCTGAATGCCTGATGAGTTTCTGAATGCCTGAGGAAGTTCCTGGGGTTTGCTTTCAGGGATGAAGCATACCAAAACCGGGTTTTTCCGTTCGTTCTAGAGCTGTCACCCTGCACTTTCACCAAGTATGTGGATGCTGTTTTGGCTTCTCTCAGACTCCGGGGCATCCACATGCTAAATTACATAGCCAAATTGTTTATCTTAACCCAATCAGAGCAGATGGCAGTTCGACATCGAGATGTTGTCCTATCATTTTGGATGTGTTGTCCTTATCATTTCATATGGTCCTTGCCCATATGAAAAAGCTGAAGTTAAGGTCAAACACTAAAAAGAATGTACTTTCTCCAGTTCAGAGGACCACTTATCTTGGCGTGGCATGGGATTCGATGACAATGCAGGCAAGTCTGTCTCCTCCTTGTCCCGATTCAATCCTTTGCAGCCGTGAACAGTGTCAAGCCAGTCCAGGCCAGTCACTCACTGTAAAGCAGTTTCAGAAACTGTTAGGTCTGATGACAGCATCCAAAATGATACCTTTTAGCCTGCTGTACATGAGACCCCTGTAGTGGTGGCACAGGACCAAGAGGTTTTTCTCAAGGGGCAACCCATTTTAGTTGATCAAGGTCACGCGGCTTTACCTTTGTACCTTAGCCATGTGGAAGAAGCCTTGATTCCTGTCTCAGATACCTGTGTTGGGTGCTCCATGTAACACCATGTAGTCCGACGGACACATCACTCAGGGGTTGGGGAGCGATCATGGGTGGTTGCTTAGTCCAGAGTCTTTGGGAAGGCCATCACCTCACTTGGCACATAAATTCCATTGAGTGTTTCTTGCTTTGAAAAACTTTCTCCTAGACCTCAGAGGTCATCATGTGCTTGTCCGCACATAAAACGATTTGGTGGTCTTGTATATAAACAGGCAGGGGTTCTGCATTCACATCCACTTGCGCTAACTGGCACATCAGATCCTCCTGTAGGCCCAGAGAAGGCTACTGTCCCTGAGCAAGGCCCCCTTTGAACCTCTTGAGGAAGTTCCTGAGAAGTTCTTGACACTTAAGACAGCGTTTCTTCTTGCTATTTATTCTCTTAAGAGAGTTGGTGATCTTTAGGCCCATTCAGTGGCCCTTTCATGCCTAGTTTTTTGCACCTAGGATGGTCAAAGCATTTCTGCACATGGTTATGTGCCAAAGGTGCCTGCCCAGATTTTTCTAAGCCCATAATGCTGCAGGAAATCTCTCCTTCTTCCTATCCGGGAGCAAGACCAGGAGAAACTTAACTTTCTGTGTCCAATCTACAGTGATGTCCACAGAGCTGCCCTGCGAAGAAAATCTGATCAACTTTTGTTTGCTTTGGTCCGCCTGAGTCTCCAGGCAACCAAGCAGACATTAAGCAGGGATAGTAGATGGATAGTTGAGGCTATCTCTATAGCTTATGAGTCCTTTGACCTCAAGTCACCTTTGGGGGTAAGGGCCCACTCAACTCGACTTATGGCAGCCTCCAAGGCCTTCTTATCTGATGTGTCTATACACAGTGTTTGTGAGGCTGCGGGTTGGTCTACCCTGCTCACCTTTGACAGATTTTATAGCCTGGATGTTGGGAGTGCTTCTCTCTTGAGATATGCGCATCCACTTCATACTAGACAGGCATTCGCCAGTAAGGCAGAGCTGGTATTCTCGTTCCAGAAGTGTTTCCGACATAGTGTGAGTTTCTGAACAGGGAATATCTCTAGGTTATGCATGTAACCATGGTTCCCCGAAGGGAACAAGATGCTGCTTCAGGACACGTTCTTTTTCTTTTTATACTTTTAAAATTTGAAGTTGCACATTCAAAGGTATTAAGCACCTTTCTTTTTTTACAAGGGGTGTTTGTACATTTAACTTAAATGTAGCAATAATACTTAATTTAGCACTTTAAACATGGGGACAGTTGTTACAAATGTGCTCACTGTTTTATGAAATGAAATGTTTTATATAACTATAGCACACTCACAAACATACACATATTTCCAAAAATAATTTCTGAGTGGTGGCACTGGAGTGAGTACATCACAGAACACAACAGTTTAGAATTTTAGGACATTTGTGTCGTCTGCCAGATGTGTCCAATGTGCAGCACCCTTTAGTCTCAGATACTGAACAGCATGTTTAAACACTAACACAGAACTGTTGTGACTCTCACATTTTGACACAGATCTGGGCTTGTGCTTCTAAGTGTGCGTTCATGCATGTTTCTTGTTATGAAACACTGCAGCTCATCATCATTCAGAGAGTCTCTTTAGTATCCTGCAACCACCTTCAGGTGCTCCTTTATAAAACACTCACCGTTTCATCTTTATGTGTGCCTGTAGTCACAAAATACAAACAAAAGATAAAATACTTCCACAATATATATGTATGCTTTATCTGTCATATACTTCAGACTGTCTTGAGCAAATAACCTATAGTACACTAGCTATTTGTACATTGCACATCACATATTAATGCATATACACACTTTAATGCATGCATGTTCATAATGGGAGTGAGCAAAAGAAGAGGAAAATTACAGGTTTACTCATGATGCATTTAACTATTGGGTTGCTGGAAGTTAAACCTTCCTACTGAGTTCAACAAATTTTATCTTTCAGGTGTCTTCAGTTTGTTCTGCTAACAGATGATATTAGGCAGAAAAGGCAGAACCATCTGATACTTGGAAAGTAACATGGTTTCACAACCTAAGTTGCTTAATGATTCACCAAACTGACAAGAGCGCTAGAGAGAATATGACCTTGTGTTACATATTAGATTTTAGAGCCAAAAAATTTGGAACCTTGAAATCTGATTTTCTCGTGGTCACTAAGACACGTAGTGGGTGATATAACCACATTCCCTTAGGAACTGGATTCTTTCACTGCACCACTGAACCTTCCTGGGCCTTTTCTCAAGAAAGAGTCACACTAGACTGTTCAGCGGAGGTAACTGACATAAATAAAAGGCCATTTAAGTGTACTTACAGTGAGTACACATTCTTGACTTTGTTTCTTAAAAAAGTGTTATATGTCAAATGAAACATTTTACTGCATTTTACATTGTTACATAGTAATGACAGTACGTTATGCATAATTACATGACCATAACTAAACTAAACTCTAGTCCTAACCCTATAGTAAGTACATGTTCTTAATTAATTTTACTCAGTACTTAATTGTATAATTACACTGTAATAAGGACACCTCGTATAAGTAGTGCAGTATAACATATTGTAGGTTTCTTGTCAGTACATTCGGCAGTTACAACACAGTAAAATTAATTATCAAATTACATATACCGCAGGTTTCACAGACAAGGCTTAAACCTAGTCCCAGACTAAAATGTAATTATGAGCTGTTTCAACTGAGCTGTTTCAACTTGTTTTGTCTCAAGATGCGCACCAGTAATGCTTTTTCTAAGGCATGTTTATAAAAATAACTTTAATGTTCTAACTGAACTATGGCCTAATCCTGGTTTAGTTACAATTTTGTAATTACATACATACATACAAAAATCCTACTAATTAGCTATTTGTGAGCTGCATGATCTCTTTAGTTATATTCGGGTGGTAGTATTTTTTTAAAGGGGTCCTATTATGCTTTTTCACTTTGTGAATTTTAGCCAGTGTGGGGTGTGTATGTTTGGGCATAAAAAAACATCTACAAAGTTACAAATCTTGAAGGCCACTCCAAAGGGAGATATTTGGTTTTTAAAAAAATCCCTTTTTAAGAACTACAACGAACGGCTCCTTTGGACTAATCTTGGCACTCCCAAGCTTTAGAATGGCATAGACAAGTGTCCAAAACATGTCAATCCATAATAAAAAAGTGCCTTACATGGCTCCGGAGGGGTCAGTAAAAGCCTCCTCTAGCGATCTGATGTGTTTTTGTAAGAAAATATCCTTATTTAAAACTTAAGAATCACTTTAATGTAGCTTGCGCTAACAGTTGTACACAGAACTTGCTGCTTTTGGAAGGAGCGTGGTAGGACTAAAATGCCATCTAAAACTGTTCGCCAATTGCAACGCAGTGGGACTGTCAATCACAACACATTTTGTTTTTTGGAAGGCGGGCCTTTATCAAACCCGGAACTAATCGAGCCATTTGTGCCAGCCTGGGGAGAAAGCTATTGTAATAATTTAAATTATGTGATAAATTATGCGTTTTACAAACCACCAAACATGAGAGCATGTTCTAGTGCACCCCCAAAACAAAATAAAGACTTAAAGAATGTTCAGGTTAGAAATGCTTCGCAATCTGCTTCTGTGATTTCATGTTTTTTTTTTCTCAGGCCATCCGAGAGGTGTGTTTGGAGAAATTTGCTCACCAATGGATCCTCTGCAGTGAATGGGTGCCATCAGAATGAGAATCTGAATAAGACAGGAGATAAGTTGTGTGTTTGATCTGAGGCTTTCATAAATCCCAGAATCGACTCTTGATACCCGTGATAGCAATGACAGCCATCAACTGGATGTTGCGTGCTTCTATAGTTGAAATTTGGCAGCCACAAACATGCCACAAAAGTGGATTCTTGAAAAAGATTACCCTTTGTAACCTTCCTTTGTTGTTTTCTCTGTAAAACAAAACTTGCGCCAGGAGAACCAGCTGACAATCGCCCTTCATTGGGTTTTTTTCACAAAGTCAAATTTGATCTTGTGAGTCTCTTTGAGATCTTATCTCAACCCAGTGTATACATGATATTACAATCGGCATGGTTGAAACTGACCTTAAGTCTGTGGTCTCCACCAGTTTTAAAATCCGTTAAGATATGAAAATCATTTAGTGTGTACCAGGCCAGAAAAAAAAAAACTAAAATTAAAAATGTGTTAATGATGGCTTTGTTTCTTACAAACACACAGCTTTTGGCTTCACGAGTTGTTAATTGAATTAGAGTGGACTAGAGTGGATCAATGTGGATTATTGTGATGTTTTTATTAGCTGTTTGGACTCCCGGCACCCATTCACTGTGGATCCATTGGTGAGCAAATGATGGAATGCTAGGTTTCTCCAAATCTGTTCAGCTGGAGAAACAATCTTAGCAATATTTTGAATAAACTGAGAGTGAGTAAATGTTCAGCAAATTTTCATTTTTGGGTGTACTGTTAATTTATTATTTGACTTTATCACCTAAACAAGGAAGTTGTGGCTGCTGAAATCCCTGGAATCAATAACTTGCTAGCAGCATATCAAAATAGTGTTTGTATTAAGAAAGAAAGGTGATCTTACATCTCAGAGAAACCAAATGCAAGACTCCCAGAGATCAAATGTTCTGTCCTTTTTTAGCCGGCCAGTGACGCAAGTGATTTGTGCAACAGGCATGACGATTGATTTAAAGACAGTTTAACATCTGAAAATTGCATAGAGGAAGAAGGGTAATTTGTGGTAAACAGATACCTTTACTATAACATAACAACATATACTATAACAAAATACTATAACAACATATATATTTTCCACAATGTAGTATAGATTGAAAAAGAATTGCACACATTTTCCCTAGCTTACTTAAGACTCACGCTGAGCCAGTAACCATGGTGTGAATCCATAATATCTGGTCACAGAGAGGCTGCCACATTTTCTCTGGAAAGATGCCATCTCTCAATTGGATTTACAGAAAGGCGTGAGCGGAACTCAATTCTCCTGCGAATGTGCGTCATACCAGAGTCATAGTGAATTTATACCCAGACTTGCAGATAAATTAGGAATATGTTCTACTTCCATATAACGCTGAACCAATTTGTGCTCATTCTTTTAGCCTGAAACTGAGATGTTCAGAAATACACAAACTTCATCTGTTGCAAATATAAGTTTAATCTACTTCACTTTTTTTATGCAAAACACGTCAAACTGTTAAACAGGCACAAATTAACATGAGCGAAAAGAGAATGCATTTGGCTTTTGTCTTGTTTTAACAGTGCTAATTGGATATCATCTGCATAATGTTCAGAGAAGTGTTTGTAGAAGCTGCTACTATGCAACAGAGAAAATTGGAGCGTTACATAAAAATACACAGCCTTCTGTTGCAAAACCATGCTGACTGTCCAATGTCTCTACTGCAGTTTGTTAAAACTCAGGCCTGTTTCACTGATGATTGTGTTCATATTATGGCTTTATGACTTCACCTAAATTCTGTTCTTGTGAAATTGCTATTTTTGATGTTTGTTATGACCGTGAATAATGCACCGTTACTTCAGAAGCTTTGTTATGTTTCACGCGTTTCATTTGCAGTGGGCCTCGCAACAGAAGGGGCCTCAGCTGGCGCTCAAAAGTGAGTCCCATCCCATTGTGATGCATGCACACACACAACTTGAGCATTGCGCTATGATTCATTTTAACATAACTATTCACTGTTGCATGCAGGGAAAATAATTTCTCATGCTTGAGGCTGATAAAGTCATACCTGCAGTCAGTGACCGAAGTGCAAGTGTTCACTGATATGTAATACATGTGCTTCTATAATTTAGTCAACAGAGTACCTGAGTTTTTGTGTACCACAACTTTTTAGAGTATTTCAGTATGATTTAACTTTTCTAGACATGTAAAAATTAAGTGCATTTTTGCTTGAAACAAGCAAAATAATCTGCCAATGGGGTGAGAAAAATAATCTTGTTTTCTGTTTGAAATAAGATTTTTTTGCTTACCCCATTGGCTGATTATTTAGCTTGTTTCAAGACAATAATGTTTATATTGTCTTGAAAATCCTTCTTGATTTAATAATTTTTAGATATTTTGGCTGGAAACAAGACCACACAATCTCAGTAAGAAAAGCATTTTTGCAAGTGAAACAAAGCTCAATCACTTTTTCTGTTGCCTAGGTTTTGAAAAAAAAAAAAAATTACATTTATTTTTCCCATAAACTAACTACTAACTATGACTTTTGCCTCAATAAACTCCTAATTTGCTGTTTATAGTTAGTAAGGTTAAGTTCAGGAATTAGGTTCATGCAGAATAAGGCATTAATATGTGCTTTATAAGTACGAACAAACAGCCAATATGTTAGTAATATGCATGCTATAAGAAATTAGTTAATAATGTGGAATGCAGGCAATAAAGTGTTACCAACTAAATCAAATCGGCTACACACTGGATCACATCACAAACTTTGATATAAAGCAAAAATTATTTGAAAATTGGACAAAACAAATGTGCGCCTAAAATAATAGAGAAATACAAAAATGTAATAAATATGATCCAATAAATAGGAGTAATATATAGAGTAGAGAGTGTAAAAAGACTGACTCTGTTATGCAATTTGTATTGTTTCATGCAAGTTGACAGGCACAAAAATGTTGTTTTGGTGCCATTTTTTCTTTCACAATTCTCTGATTAGTGCAGATTTCTTTGCGGAATCATGAGTTATTAATAATGGGTTTTAATTGTCAGGAATTCCAATGTCAAAGCACTGCTATTTAAAAATAAGTTGAAAAAATGTGGCCTGATCAACCTCGTCCCAGAAGGTCTATCTGTAATAATTAAAAATCAATTCCCCAATAGTGAAAATTAATTATTTTATTTTCAACTTGCAGAACCTGAATATTCAGTCTATATTTACATTATATATATATATATATATATATATATATATATATAGAGAGAGAGAGAGAGAGAGAGAGAGAGAGAGAGAGAGAGAGAGAGAGAGAGAGAGAGAGAGAGATGATCAAAAATAAAAAGGGAAAAAAAATGTACTTTAATATTGGGATACAAAGCAAAATTTTCAGCATCATTACTCCAGTCTTCAGTGTCACATCATCCTTCAGAAATCATTATAATATGCTGATTTATTATTGAAAACAGTTGTGCTGATTAATATTTATTTTTGGAAATAGCATAGATTTACATTGTTAGAAACGGTTTTTTATTTCGAATAAATGCTGTTAGTTTTTAATTTGTCATTCATCAAATAATCCTGAAAAAAGAATCACAGGTTCCAAAAAATATTTGGCAGCACAACTGTTTCAAACATTGATCATTCTAATAAGAAATCAGCATATTAGAATGATTTCTGAAGGATCATGTGACACTTAAGCCTGGAGTAACAGCTGATGAAAAGTCAGCTTTGCATCACAGTAATAAATTATATTTTAAGGTATATTCAAATAAAAACCATTATTTTATATTGTAATAACATTTTGCAATATTGCTGTTTTTTCTGTATTTTGTATTTTCTGTATGTTGTACATATCATTATATAACATTGTGTAATATCTACATTCATTACATTTCTTTTATTTCTAATCAAATACATGGCTCTGCCTTTTCTTTTCTTTTTTAACTGATTTACCTTTAAATTGGGGTGTCCAAACATGTTGCTGGAAGGCCACTGTCCTGCAGAGTTTAGCTTTAGCCCTAATTAATAAATTAATTTAACCATGAACCAGATTTTCAAGGTCTTTAGACTCACTAGACACTTCCAAGCAAGTCTGTTAGAGCTGGCTGGAGCTAAACTGATATTGGCCCTCCAGGAACACGATTAGACACCTCTGCTTTAAATCATGTAAAATTGATAGAACAATGTGTGCTTGAATGTTATTCTTTCACAGAAAATTTCCACGGAAACATGTTCTTAAATCAGTTATGTAATTAACCTGAAAACGCTAGTTAGGTTTCTCCTAAATTGTCGACTGGACCTGGACATCAATTTGTGCTTGCAGGAAAAATCACCCTGGTCAGACTGAGAGACACTTTTCGCTTCAAAAATTTGAAGTTCTTATTCCCTCCCCTGTCACATAATCCACTTCTTGGGGTATTAATAGCATAGGAAAAATTACAATGAGGGGATAGAGCACTTGCAATATTTATACAGACACGTTATGCAACTGTCTGACGTAGGACCACAGGCTAGAAAATGAGAGCTGCATTCCAAGCAAGTCAAACTCCTGTGGAGAGGGCTGGCCGAAGAATGTGAAACTAACATGGCCTGGCAGGATTTTTCTTGAGCAAGGCCAGAGCTCAAGTATGGGGTTACTGGGTTAGCATGGTGAACCAAAAATCGCCAGGCACTCGAAACTCATGACGATGACATGTAACACATTTTTTTGTTTTTGTCTCAATTAGAAGGTAAACTAATGAGGGTATCTGAGCACTTCTGAAAGTATTTGCATTTCAAACAAGATGGGAATTTTGGAAGAGTAAAGCTTGGCAGGAATTCATTCAGGAATTCATAGACAAAGCATATGAAAACGCTTACACTTTGTAAAGTGGTGGCTGTCAGGTACATTTCATGAATTCACAATAAAAGTTTCTTTGTGTTGACAATATCTCCGCAACCCAGTTGCATTTTGAGCAACCTGAGGTTGCATCTCAGATTGTGGTTCTTCATGATCTCTTTGCCACTTCCTGTCCACTCTTCACTATAAAATTTAATAAAGGCAAAAAAAAAAAAAATTATCTATAGCAAGACTGGGCTACTTCGGTACAGGTGCGTTTAGCTCAAATCCTACTCAATTACACCTTCAACCCAATCAATGTCTTCAAGATCACTAAAAAGCTACAGGGAGGTGTGTTTGATTAGGGTTGGAGCTAAACTTAAGACAGTGGCCCTTTAGGACCAAAGTTGCCCAGCCCTGATCCACAGGGATTGGACAAAATAATGTGAGCATCCATTATTATCGGGGTTAATATAATTAGTGTAGGCTAGATTGGAGAAAAAAGAAAGAAAGAAAGAAAGAAAGAAAGAAAGAAAGAAAGAAAGAAAGAAAGAAAGAAAGAAAGAAAGAAAGAAAGAAAGAAAGAAAGAAAGAAAAATGTTGCGATTGGTGTATTAAGAACTACAGTCTTTATGAATATGACTACATACACATAGTACTGCAAGATTTCATCAGTAAACAAGATATGTGGTTGAAAATAAATTCTGTCGATCATTAAGAAGGATTGTGACCAAACAACAGAAAGCTATTGCTGTAAAGTGACAGCAAACCTCAATATACCTTGAAGACCCTGTTTCCACAAAAACCGACCACAGAGAAGACAAAGCCAACATCTATGAATGAGCAACATCTGCTGTAACTTAAATAATATACACCAATGCAAAAATAGGATCATGATCATAAAACCTGGACAGTTGGATCACCAACAAGTTAAAGAACTTCAATGTCTGCCCTGGTCAGACAAATCACCTGACTTGATTATTTTCAAACCACTATGGATAGTTTTGAAAAGAAATGTGAGAAGCAGATTTTCTCCTCCAACATCTCTGAAGCAGTTGGCAGATATTCTGAAAGATGACATTCAGCTGGAGACTATTCAAATGTTGTATGAATCTATTCCAAGAAGTTTGGAAACTATATTAAAGGCAGATGGTGGTAAAACACCTTGATAAAGAAATACTGACTATTTTTCAGGTGTTTACATTATTTTGTCCAATCCCTGTATATATGAGAAGAAAAAAAGGGCTGTGCCTGGTTTATAAAATGCTGGACATATATTACCTGGCATCAAAAGCGATATTGCCGTATATGTTGCTTTTATGGTGATATTTAATTATTATTCATAAATGCAAGTTTATAAAAACAACAAAAAAACACACTCAAAAAAAAAAACATACAACAATCCTGATCATTCTTGTAACACTGCTAGCCAGTCTTAATTACAATTCATATATATTTTCACATAATCATCTATTGAAAACAAAATTGTAATGTTATGTAATGAGGACATTTCTTTAAAGATGCACCAAAATAAAAATTCTTGGCCGAACACAAAGCCGAACTAAATTAAACACTGAGCCAAAGGCTAATTACAGAACATGGTTTTTCAAGTTTTTTCCCCCATGTATGTTGCCATTTTTTTTCACCATCGCATATATTAAATAGCCAAAATGTGCTTTTTACTGTTTTGTCTTGCTTTTAGATAGTAACATAAAACAAAACAAAACAAAACAACAATTTAAAATTATTTACTTAACACTGAACATTTTTAACATTCAAGTAGACGTTATAGCCTACCAACAAAGCACAGTTTAACTTAAAATTAATAAGTTAAAATTAATAAGTAAAATAATATTCTTTGGCCATTTTTAAGACCCTCTTCTTGAATCAAGCATGTGTTTTTTAATGTCAAATAAATGCAGCCTTGCTGTACAAAGGAGTATGTTCTAATAAATGTATTAATAGAGCCTTTGTAATGACTGTTATCATTATTTTTGTGTTACTTTTTATTTTATTTTACAGAACAACAGTAAAATTACAATGCTAACATATATGACTTTTATTTTGGCGGAAATCCACAAGAATACCTCAGTACTACTTTTTGCTGACAGCAGCTGATTTTTGAAGATTCTCATCACGCTGTTTCAGCTCAGATTTTCCTCGTGCTTTGGACTTTGAACCCTGGCTAACTGTGCAGAGCTGTCAGAATACACACAATTAGTTTGTGTATTAGACAACATAACGTCTGTCATTTATTTACTATTAGTTTAAGGCCATTTTCACGATTTCCGTCATCATACAGTAACCAGCTACCCTGGAAATCCAGAGGTCTCGCAAGAGCACAATTTGAATTGTCTCTGCAAGACACTCTGGCATCGAGCAATGATGCATGTTACTGTATTACGTAAGCAGTTCGGGGAACCAATCAAATCGGTGTATCTGATGTAGGTGGGCCAGAGGCGAGCTAAGCTGATGACGACAGCGCTGCGACGTCCGGAATCATTTAGTAAACATTGAAAGATGGCTTCAGATGAACACCAGTAGTTTGAAACGGCTTTGGCCACTACAATGAACGAGTTAGACTTGGCTTTTCACATAAAAGAGGAAAAGAAAACCGTGCTCGAATCGTTTCTTTGCAAGAAGGACGTTTTTGCTGTTTTGCCGACTGGATACAGCAAGAGTTTAATCTATCAGTTAGCTCCACTGGTACCTAAGCGTATGGATACGTCACACCGTGTATTGTTGTGATTGGTCGTGGCGTTATCCAATTGCGTGCAGTGAGAGTTTCAAATGCATGCTTGGTGCCGCCCCTCGAGTTAGGCCCTTTTCATTGCTCGATGCCAGACCCTTAATCTTAATAGATTAGGGTCTGGATTTTTTCCAGGCTAGTAACCAGCAACAACCACCCCTTTCTCTTCTCATCGAAGGCATGTTACTGTAATACAATATGAATCCAGGCTTGACATTGCTTTGCAGTTATATCATTGAAAGCCTCATCCATGCTGTGAAGGAGGATCAGATGCTCATGGGGATGGTGATCACTCACCTTCCTCCTACAGGCAGTGAAGAATTCCTCATCTGGGTTAAGGAAAAGGGAGTTTGGTGGGAGATATAGTGTCATGAACCCAGAATGAGCCTGGAAATATTTCCAGACCAGCTGTGCATGATGGAAACTGGAACTGTCCCACACTATAACGTGATATTTTCACCATGACAGGTCTGCTCAAAAACATTTAAAAAGCTCAGGTTTAGTATTGTATGAGCCAAGAACTGGTCCATGGCCTACCACACCACCTTCACATATAACCGCACACACTGAGTTGTCCAGACACTTGGGCTGTCTGGTTTTTGCCAGATTGAAATCTGCCACATTTGCAAAGGCGTCATTGCTCTTTTCAAACCTTGCTTTATTTTGAACAGCCATATGTCATTCCTTGCCTGGACTATTTCCACACCATCTTTGACCAAAACCATGTCGTCTCCTGTTAATTCTGAGTGTAAAACAGAGCAACAAAACTGGCGAAATATGATAGTTACACTGTGTGCGGTTATTTATCATTTACTGTATTGTAGCAGTATTGAAAGCAGTTATCAAAATGGTTAAAATGTGCTGTTGATGTGCTGCCCCCAGTAAACATTTTAAATGTCTCCTCTATCTAACAATATCATTTCAGGTATTGAAGTCTCTACTAACGAGCTGATGAATTGAATTGGGTGTGTTTGTTTAAGAAGACATGTGAAATGTGCGGAGTTGGGGGTTCCCTAGGACCAGGGTTGGGAACCACTGGTCGGAAATAATGTCCTGGACTTAATTTGAAACAACAGTACGCTACAGTCTGCCTGCATTCCTATGATGCCTAGCTATTGGTTGTGGCCCATGCCCAGCTCTCTGTTGAGGCCTATGTCTACCGCTTTGTTGAGGTCCACACCCATCTCTCTGTTGAGGCCTATTCCCGTCTTTTTGTTAAGACCTATGTCCACCTCTTTGTTGAGGGCTATGTCAATCTCTTTGTTGAGGCCTATGCCCATCTCTTTGTTGAGGCCTATGCCCATCTCTTTGTTGAGGGCTATTCCCATCTCTTTGTTGATGCCTATACCCATCACTTTGTTTAGGCCTATTCCCATCTCTTTGTTGATGCCTATACCC
The DNA here is from genome assembly GCF_049309525.1 of Garra rufa. Lineage (NCBI taxonomy): Eukaryota > Metazoa > Chordata > Actinopteri > Cypriniformes > Cyprinidae > Garra > Garra rufa. The sequence goes on along the minus strand of NC_133365.1, from coordinate 7,296,967 downwards.
ATCACTTTGTTGAGGCCCATGCCCAGCTCTCTTTTGAGGCCCATGCCCACCTCTTTGTTGAGCCCTATTCCCATCTCTTTGTTGAGGCCAATGTCCAGCTCTCATCTGAGGCCCATGCCCACCTCTTTGTTAAGGCATATTCCCGTCTCTTTGTTGAGGCCGATGCCAAGCTCTCTTTTAAGGCCCATGACCACCTCTTTTTTGAGGCCAGTACCCAGCTCATTGTTGAAGCCCATGTCCACCTCTTTTTTAGGTCAATTCCAAGCTCTCTTTGAGGCCCATGTCAAGGTCCAAGGCTAGGGTTTTTTTTTTTTTTGTTGAAGCCCATGCATACCTCTTTGTTGAGACTCATATCCACCTCTGCCATTTTTAGGCCAATGCCAAGCTCTGTTTTGAGACCCATGGGACCCCTCTTTGTTGATGTGCATGCCCACATTTTTGTTAAGGCCCATGACCACCTTATATGGAATGCAATTGTGATTGCTGTATCAGTTTTCAATCACAATAGACCAATCACTGTAGTTTATACCTTACCAGCACACAATAATCAGGCCAGTTCAAAATCTATAAACATACCAAATGATTCATTGGTGAACTACTAAAATGAGTTGGAGTAAATGACAGAATAAGACAAGTAATTTGAGAAAAGATGCAAATGAAAAGTTTGATAGTGATAGTATTATGAAATTGTAATTTGTAATTTGTTTCATTATTTGATGTCTTTACAAATAAAAATGTCACAGTTCAAATCTTTCTACGCAAATGTGCAAAAGCACAAAGCATAATACCAGCACACCATCCTGAAATGCAGAAACCCAAAACATATGAAAGGAGGGAGAATCATTCAGCTGGTCTTCATAACCCCATGTTGGATCCAATATAAAGGAATTAGATGTGTAAAAAGTGGTCAGGCTTTAAAACATTTTTTCCACTGCCTTCTGCTATTTACAGATAAGTTTATTTTTACAGAGGTTTAGCTCTCCTGTCAGCAGTAATGCAGTAATCTCTGCTATTATCATACATTAGACAGATAAAGGAGAGAGTGACTGCAGGTTACAGCCTACAGGGACAGTTAAAAATACTTGTGTTACTATCTAAAAATGTGCCTTTATTTAAAAAATGTTGTGCTCTGTGTATATAGATTACAGTGGTGATGCACATACTGTAGCTACAAAAACATTTTAGCTTGTTCTATTTTATACAGCAGTCACGTTGCAGTAGCAAATTTTATTCAGTATAATAAATTATAAGGCAAGGGTTGAAATTTGGTAAATGATAGACCTATGATCAAATTACTAGCGGCAAACTGAAAAGGATGAACGAGTGGACAGATAATTTAGAGCATACATAAATGTATTGTTTATGCTAAGTGCTGCTTGAACACAAGGTAATGTGTTGATGGAGGGGATTCAGCTATTAGATACAGTATTATGTTAATTTATACAACAGTTATTTCTGGTCCTCAAATCTAATTGGCTAATAAGAGTGCGATATTAAAGTCCAACAGAAGTTCAACAGCTGTTTCATCGTTTGTAATCGTATCACTCCACGTGCAGTACATCTCTCAGCGAGTGTCATGGCGAATGCCCAAATCTACTATAATTTAAAAAAAATTTTGCTCTTTTTAACAGTGCTTGTGTTCATGATTGTGATTCTAATTACATTATTCCGCCCTGAGATGGCAACAAGAGAAAAGAGCAAGTCAGCAGTAAAGACTTTTATATTGAAAAATAATCTGTTATAAACAGAAGTTACTTTTATTTTCAACAACAGCTTGATGCAGCTGACAAATGCACTGAGCAGCACTGTCATCAAAAATCACCCTTAAGAAATGAAAGGATATTAATGTTATGACAAAGATAACGCTTTCCTCAGCGGACATTCAAACTAATGTTTTATTTTGAATATGAGATTGAGCTGAAGAATGAATGCTGTATTTGAAAACACTCTGTTGTTTTTTTTATGTATTTACACACTTGTGCCGTCAAACTGTAGTTTAAATGCAATATCACACTCGTAGATGTGAGATATAGCTGTATATCATCACACTGTGATTACCTGCGGCCGAATTACAGCCATGCACAGCCACATCTCTATGTCTACAAGTGTAACATTGCTCATATATTTTGTTGATATGTTGGTCTCTTCAGGTTTTATGTAAAAATGTTTTTGATCCATTGACATTTTGGCCTTAGATAAACCAACCCTGTGAGGTACAAAGCGTTAACATTTACTAAACACTTCAAATTGTCAGTGCAGAATCCTGTGTGCCAGTAGATTACATCTCTGCCACATTTGCTTCATAATCTCCCTTTCTGACAAAGTGGGATGTTTATCCTTGCTTGGTTTAGATTATGATTGTTATTTTAAAACAGGGACTTCAATTGGGTGGGTGATTATTTTGATGCTTTCTGTGTGATTATTTTGATTTGCAGATGGATTTGATATCATTCACAGGGATTTTAGTTCTAAATATAGACTGACATTTCAAATAAAGACTCAAACTAAAAACTCAGAAGTGCATTTTACAGTTTGAGGTCACGTCACTTTATGATTTTTAGCACGGTTCACCTGGTTGATCATTCATAACACCACTGCCAGCTTGTCTCAATTACTCCGCCCCTTATATATTTAATGAATTTAAAATCTAATAGTTGTTTCTTACTCATGTTGGGATGGTGATTCTAAAATTTGTGTCTGTTTTTATTTATAGCATCTCACATTTCCTAACATTTTTTTTTGTACACAAATCACGTTACAAAGACATGATGTCTGTTTTCCTCTGACCCATATTACAATGATTTGTTTAATTCTCAGTTGATGTTTAAATGTATGACATTATTTTATGCCTAATTCTGATTTCAAGGTTAGAATTATGACTAGTAACAGAATAAAATGCAAACACAAGCCAGATGTTTTCTCCTACATCTGTGGGTGTTTTGCTACATCAATTGTGGAAAAAAAAGCTTAAGTTCATTTACATTAAATTTGAGTATTTGAAGATATTTCCTAATTCATTTGCAGACTGTAAGTTAAATTATATTTGAATTTTGACATTGGATTGACGTTATTTTAATAAGTGCATGCTATTAGAGTATAATAATCTTCATTCGTATTTTGTGGGGAAAAATATGTGTATGTAATGGAAAGCTTTTACTGATATGTTTAAACTTAGCATCATCAAATTAGATAATATTAGTCTGTTTGTGCGAATCAGCAGAATTGAAATTGAACGACCTTAGTATTATTATTACTGTAATGTTTAATGATTATTTTGTACATAGTAATTTTCTTTTGGAATTCTTTCAAATAAGAGATAGGTATGATTTTAAAATAATTTCAACTCATGCAATAATTTATCAAGTAGACATGTAATAATCTGGATGACTGCACATTATCCTTTATGTTCACCTTGTTTTAACAGTTGTTTTAGCTAAAAGTTTTATTAGTAAAGCTAAAAAAATATATGAACTCAAATCAATTATTTACATCAAATCATTTACATATGTGACCCTGGACCACAAAACCAGTCTTAAGTCGCTGGGGTATATTTGTAGCAATAGCCAAAAATACATTGTATGGGTCAAAATTATTGATTTTTCTTTTATGTCAAAAATCATTAGGAAATTAAGTAAAGATCATGTTCCATGAAGATTTTTTGCAAAATTCCTACTGTAAATATATCAAAATGTAATTTTTGATTAGTAATATGCATAGTTAAGAACCTAATTTGGAGAACTTTAAAGGTGATTTTCTCAGTATTTTGATTTTTTGCACCCTCAGATTCCAGATTTTCAAACAGTTGTATCTCGGCCAAATATTGTCCTATCCTAACAAACCATATATCAATAGAAAGCTTATTCATATGTATACATCTCAGTTTTGTCAAATTTAACCTTATGACTGGTTTTGTGGTCCAGGGTCACATATGTGGTAAAGTTAGTTGGCTGATACCCCCTCCCCCCAAAAAAGAGAGAACCATCCTCTTTTATGTAATCAGAGTTTATATTGCAATAACAATTTTAAAGTGTCTATACTCTCCTTCACCTAATTTCAACTCCATAGTATACTTTCTACCATCTTAAAATCCATTCCCCTTATTCGTCCTGTTTGAAATTCTTTCACCTATCATACCTCACCATTTGCCTGCCCGAGACACAACAGTGTCGAACCTGCTTGACCTTGAAACAGCACATATGGATTGAAGAAATGAGAGCAGAGGCTTTTGTGCTCCATCTCTCACAGGCTTCACTTTCAACCCCAAAAGCAAGCTCACCAGCGGGAGATAAAAATAGGCGGCGAGCATTGTGACTGCTCTGCAGCTGAGCTTTATTTAGATGTAAGTAGGGCAGATTCAGATCTTAGAAAGATAAATGAAGGTGTGCTACATCAGACAGGTTAGCTGCTCATAGTGGAGACTGACAGGGTGAGAAGAGAGTCGTTCATCTTCTCTAATTTAACAGGTGGAGGGGCATCACGGATTTACTCAGAGTCGAAGGGTGGCTAACTGATTTATGGCTGAGTTAAAGATCAGCTTTTCTGTTCAGACACAACATGTCATTGAGTCGACAGTTCTTTGCAGCGATCTGTGTGATTATTTGTGAAAGGACTTGATTTATAACCACAAAACTAAAAGATTTTAGCAATGAAATAAGTGAGGCTGATAAATTGTGTATCCTATTTCAGGCAGCATATGTTTATTATGAAATACCCTCTTTTTCCCCTTGAGGTTTCCTTTATAAAGTTAAGTCTAAATGTAGAAATAAACTATATTTTCCACCTGGTCTCTCATGGTCCTCTCACTAAAAAGCTCAGATTTGTGGTTGTTTACCCTTGTCTAGGACCTCCGCCAGTAAGGATCTCTGTTAATCAAGTCCACCATTAACCTATGCACAACATTCTTAATTTACATGTACAATGGTATTATTAATAAGAATCGGGTTGTGTAAAAATGTTAACCTATAAATAAAATGTTAAGTTTCTAGAAATTTTACACAACAGCTGCCTTTTTTGGGATATGTAAACATCTTTCCTTTCTTTTTTTTACATATTGACTGTGAAAAATTAATTTGTATTGTAAATAATGAATATTAATACAAATTTGCGGATGGAAATGTGCTTTCTACTGAATGCATATATATATATATATATATATATATATATATATATATATATATATATATATATATATATATATTTTTTTTTTTTTTTTTTTTTTTTTTTTATTCCCTAAGGTATTAGAATGAAATTTGACCTAGACATATGAGATTCACCCAGTTATAAATATTTTTTCATTATTCATATTATTATTGTACTATTATATTCTCATTCTCATATTTCAGATGCATGTTGCAGGATTTTTCATTTAAAATTTGGTATGACTTATTTTTCTCCAGTGTAATTCCCATTTAAGTTTCTCCTTGACAATGTGTATTAGTACAGTACATACATATTATACAGGATACATATTGATATTGCATACAATAGGTATTATGAACCATATGACTAATAACCCATATGTATGCAGCTTCTATTTATAGCATCATGCTAGCCTTGTGGATTTTATATAGTCCAGTTTTATGGCTGGCCTGTCTTCACAGCCACATGTGCAGAATACGAAATGATTGTGATGAGTCATTCCACTGCAGATCCTTACGCTTCTGCTCGGGTCTGCTGACCGACGTCAAGGACTGGGTGTGGATGGAGAAGTCAGACAATACGTTATGCAGATGGTGAAAAAAAAATCGCTTTGCCATCTTATTGTTTTTGAGTCAAAGGTTGGCATTTAAAATTATTGTTTTTTTAGTAAAAGGTTTGTGTTTTGGGATGGCTAAGTAAGATTCCTGTCTTTAACACAATTGAGATTCTGTAGGATGGCTGAAGTATTCATAAACTGAAACTTTGTTTCTAGAAAGGAATAGTTCAAAATTCATTAGAATACTGTTTCTTACTTATTGCAGAACTAATAAGGAATTACTGAAGAACTAACAAGTTACTATTCATTAGTCTCAGCCTCAGACGTCAAACGTCTGATGCATATGGTACGGTTAATTGGAAACACTTCAGGAATGTCGAAGACGTCATCTGATTAGTTGAATTTGATCGGATTTCCGGTAGACGCGAGTGTCGCGTTTAATTTCGGTCCGCCGGGAAACAAAGCGCAGACTGATTTACTCGGCGCTTATGCAGACGACACTGTTGTTATACACATATGCGACATTCGCGAACAAATTACTGACTTACTGCTTGTTCTCCCTCTTCTTCGTTAACTTTCGATGCTGGTTATTTCAATGACTGACTTGTTGCATGCCAGTCTGTTGTTGTGGGGGAATTTCCACGCACAGAAACGTGACGCTGAACAAAACGAACTGTGATTGGTTGTTTGACATGTCGATCAAACGTCTTATGGGCGGGCCTTGGCCAATGAAAGCTGCCATGAATTCCAGACCTTCAGCCGTCAGTCTGACCAAAGTCCCTTTAAGGCAAGTCATGTCACTCGGCGGCCATCTTTGAAACGCCTCTCGGGCATACAAGTGCAGCTCCTATCTGTTTGAATGGGGAAACATCAAAGTCTCCAAAACTGTTCACCAAGCTTACGATTAAATTTCATATTTTAAATCTTCAAAGAAATCCAACAAGAACTGCCTCATAAATATGGTTCCTTGTGCTCCAATAGCGTGAAAAAACGCTTATTTTTCCGGCTAGATGAGCCAGTGCGCATGCGCAGTACTGAGCGCATGTCTTAGAGCGCCGATTGTTTCTATAGCAACCGGGACTTCTAACGGCAGCTGCAGTGACGCGCTGACTTTTCTAATCAACTATTGGCACTTTCACTAAGAAGGCGGGGCTTCGCGGCCATAATGAGCGTTGCATTTTTCCCCATTCAAAACTACACGAGTGACATGTCTTGGGTATTCTATAGTCTTTGGTCTGACTATTCATTACTATTCATTAACACTTGACTCGCTACTGTTAACTACCAAGGAAGATGTGTTAACTAATCAGTATGTAATACAATTCTATGAATGTGTTAAGTAACAGTTAGCTAATCAATAACTAATGTATTCTGTCATACCTCCTGGAGAACTACTATTAATTATCTACTAGTTAAAGTTCAAGAAAAATATCTATGAAGTAACTACCAATGAACAGTCATACACAATTACATTGAGTTGTGACCCTTTCATATATAAATGTTATTGGCAGTAGTCGTAGTATGAAAATGTAATATTAATAAATGCAATAAACTTTATAGAGGTTTCACCTGTGTAGCGGTGTCACGACGCATCTAGGAATGCGCATCACGATGTAGGAGTAAATGCAAAGTCTTTAATAAAATCCTCAGGCAGGGTAACAAACAGACAGACAGGACGACTGGAACATACACGCACACAGTAGGTAACAATTGTAATGTTGTAACGATTGTAGCCGGACAAGGAAACTGAGAAAACAAACAACTGATAAAGGGGAGCTAATCACGACGACATGTGAGGGCAATGACTCTAATGAACAGGAAGACCAAACATGGGCATGGGGTGAAACCAAACAGACAGTCCAATGGGGGGAGACAATAGGAAAAACCAAAACTAACAGTCCAAAAACCTGACAAGTGGATTGTTTTGTGAGTGTTTTGTAAGAAATCAGCTTCCGACAGGAACCCCACCACCACTCTAGTGCCATGCGATAACTTACCTTAGTTTTTATATTTTATAAACAGTACTGTATGTGTGCCTCCTCAGCATATACCATATTATCATTAATTCAGTTCCTGTATGTAAGGCCAGGACCTGAGGGAAAGTGAAAATACAGGTAAACCATTAGTAATTAGAATTAGAATTATCAAAAGAATAATAAATTAATTCTGCAGGCTTATTTCAACTCTGAAACAGTGGGCCTATTCTAAAAGGAAAATATTGGGAACCTATTAGTAATTAATAAAGATAATTCCGCAGGAACTACTTTGAACCTGAAACAGTATTCTAAAGTGAAAACAAAGGGAACTCATTAGAAATTAATAAATAATTATCAAATAATTCTGCAGGACTTATTTTGAACCTGAAACTGTAGACCTGTTCTAAAGGGGAATATTGTGAACCCTTTAGTAATTAAAAAATAATTATTAGTTAATTCTGCAAGAATTACTTAGAACCTGAAACAGTATTCTAAAGTGAAAACATAGGGAACCCATTAGTAATTAATAAATAATTATCAAATAATTCTGCAAGACTTATTTCAAACCTGCAACAGTAGGCCTGTTCTAAAGTGAAAATATAGGGAACCCATTATTAATTAATAATCATTATTAATACTCAATTAATTTTGAAAATTAATAGGCCAATTTATAATTTTACTGAAGTAATACTTTATTGGGGTATCTGTACTTTTACTCAAGTACTTGATTTGTGGCCCATAACCTGATTATTATAGTGACTATTTGCATATCAAGTCAAGTCAAGTCAAGTCAAGTCACCTTTATTTATCAATTCATCAATTAATTCAGTGATCCAGTTCAGTTCAAATAGTATACGATATCGCTGGAAAGTGTCCCCAACTAAGCAAGCCAGAGGCGACAGCGGCAAGTAACCAAAACTCCACAGGTGACAGAAATGGAGAAAAAAACCTTGGGGAGAAACCAGGCTCAGTCGGGGGACCAGTTCTCCTCTGGCCAGACGAAACCAGCAGTTTGTACCAATGTCTGATTGTAGAGAAAACAGCATATAACTGTTTAGTAGTAGTTATTTCATAGTTGTTGTTTTTTTTTTCTTGAACCATAACTATTAGATAATTAATAGTAGTTCTTCAGGAGGTATGACAGAATACATTAGTTATTGATTAGCTACCTGTTACTTAACACATTCATAAAATTATATTAAATACTGATTAGTCAACAGCAGCTGCCAGAATTTTACCGTACTTTTACGGTAGCAATTTTTTACACAGATAACCACCAAAAGCAGGTGGTGATGAGAAAGTCACATAGTGAACCAAAGCCCACCACAAGCAGCTTTGAAATACGAACATATATATAAGTTTTTTTTTTTTTAATGTAATGCATGAAATTCTAGAAATGTCAATTTATGGTTATTCACTGTAAATGTTACATCTTTGTATCTTTGTGAGAGAACTCAAAAGTTTTGCAAGGGAACGCAACGTTTCTCGAAGGAACACAAAAGCTTTGCGAGGGAACCCACACCAATTTTTTCCACTCACCCTGTCCTTTTGGGGGCTCCATAGCATTCAGCAAGTCCTAAAATTATAAATTAATACATGACTTGTAGGTTGGCCATTACTGATCTTGACTGAGCTAATGCAGGGATGCAAGAATATCTGCTAAATGTTGCAAATCCCTGTAATTTTATAGAGTGCATGAAAGAAAAATGGCAGCACTCTAGTTACTGTAGAATATATTTACACTGTAAATTACTCCATTTATATATATACACTGGTAGATATAAATAGACATCATTATTAGTGCAATTACTGATCTTAATATGTTTTACTGATTCATCTTTGGTTTGTTTAAATCCAGGACACGATGTAATTTGTATTCATTAAAACAGTAAGCACTATTTTAAAAAGAGATCAAAGCAATGAGGCACTGAAATATATGAACTAAAAATACTAAAAATAAGCCTCAATCCCTCAATCCCTTATCTGGGTTGGTGTTGCTCAGAAGGGTACATTTTAATAACAGGCACGTGTGCATTGGACTGTGTGGCAGCTGTACTCTTTCTGAATAGGCCTTAATCTAGAGCAAGACCCAAACAGATGTGACAAAAAGATGACTGTAAGCCACAGCTAACTAAAAGCAGCTAACATTCCACCATTGTTTTGTATTAAAAAGGACTGCTCACGTTTCTCTCTTTTGGTCATTCGTTTAAAGTTTACAATAAGAAGCTAAGCAAAGAACTTTCCTGAAATCAAAATAAAAAGTGAAATGAATTCCCCCAGCAATAATCAAATGCATTTTGGTGGCATTTATTTTTTCTTGTGAGCTTAAGTCATTCTACAATCTGCCGGATTGGAGACCTGGAAATGCCACACAAAAGTAAACATTTCCCCTCATGACGTGTAAATCCGAAGGAGGAAGTCGGCATCCTGAAATAAATTGAGGGATTTTCTTATCTGTACTGGTAGCCACACAAACCACTCTAAGAGCATGAAATTGACATCCAGTTTACACCATATATGACCTATAGATTACAAGTGGGAAGAAATCCCTGAATGTGAACATTTGTGGCTGGCTTAATTCATTAAATATGTCATATTTTTATGTAAGGAGATAATTGCCATGACATAACATTTTTGACATGTGAGACTTGATGCAGCATGCAGTTGGACTAAATTACTGGCTTATCACCATAGCGGATATTGGCAGACGGAGCAAAATCCAAGGCCAAACAAGAGACTTCCTCACCATACGCCAGGGGATCCGGCAGTTTTAGGTCATGCCATTTGGTCTCTGTAAGATTCCCGCCATTTTCGAAAGACTAATTGGCTCCAGTTCCCAGGAACCAGTGTGTTACTTCCTGCCACAGATTTTACAGAGACCCTATACAACCTTTAGGCAGTCTTCCATGTTTCTTTTACCTACAGAATTGTAGTCTACTACAGCAGGACTCCATGTTCTTAGGACATGTGGTTAAGACAGATGGTGTGACATCTGACCCAGGGAAGGGCTGCAGCAGTTTCCTGGGACTGGCTTCATATTAAAGGCGTTTCTTTTTATTTTGGAAAGCAGCCATTATGTTTGTGGGACAGAGCTAATTTAGTCAGTTCAGAGAGGAGCTCAAGGTAGTAGAAGAGCAAAATTATGAATGCTTAGAAAGGTATTGCGCTTACTAAATTACAGTGCTGTGTACACACAAATAACCCTGAACATAATACATTTTTCAGTCTTATTTGCAGCAGCACCTCAAAAACCATGAAATAGTTTACGGTCCGTAAAAAGATTGCAATTTTAAGATCAATGTCTACTCTTCATTTAATGTCCATAAATAAGAGTGTAGAGTAGTTAATCAGAGTCAGTTAAAGTATGACTTTTGTATTCTTTTGCATGCTGTTACTCTTAATGTAGATAAAGATGTGCAACAATGTGAGCTTTTGTGTCATGAGCTTGTAGATATACACCTGAAGGAAAACAATGAAGGCATTGAAAAATGTTTTGCAGCATTAAAACACGCTCACGTTTTCTTACATATTTCTGATTCAGCTGCAAAGTAATCCAACAAATAAATCAGATTTTAATTCTGCCAGAGGCCCTTCTTTCGTCATTCGGCAATTTTTCCTTGAGCACAGGCATGGGCTGATTCATTAATGAGAAAATATGACTGCAGTAAAAGACAGTTGCCCAAACTTGAAAGCAACTAAACCTGGTAAGCCTCTTTCCACAATTATTTTAAGAGTGAATTTACAATTCCAATGCCAATTGATTACAAACTTAATTCTCAAAAAGTCTCAGAATATTCTAAACAGGGATGACTTTCTTCTTTCCTTTGTAAAGATTGCTCTGTTAGTGAATTCAACAGCTGCAAAGATGGCAGCCACTACAGAGAAAATGACATGGTACTTTAGTCATCACTTCAATTCACTTCAGTTCAAGTGAATTCAACTTGCAATTTTATGTCGATCTAGTGCAGTAAAAGAACATGGTAACACAGAAGTTTGACACCCACTTCTTCAAGACCTGGAAACTCTTGAAAAGCATGGTGTATACATTGAAGAATTACAAGACTGAGTGAAAGAAATCGTTTTTGTGTCATCTGGTAAAGTAGGTGCACATCCTTTGGCTGGATTATAAGAAAGTTGCAGTTTTGAGCAACTGTCTCAGTTCTGCTTGGCCAAAAGAAGTAAAATCCAGAAGACAGAAGTCAAGCAAGCAGGAGCATGATAGGCAAGTGGCTGAAGTGTTACATTATGAGTGTTTGGTAAAGCAGTAAGGGTGTAAAAGGGGGCTGTGTTTTAAGTAAAAGACTGGAACATTTTCATACAGTTGAAGGTTTTCCACCTGACATAATACATGACCTTGGAGGGTGTCATCCCCAGTGAAATGTCCTTGTGCATTAATAATTTGATCCAGGAAGTTGATCTATTGTGAAACCCTAAAGTTATTAAGCAGTTTCCTTACAAATTCTCAATTCTCAGACAAAACTGAGAAACCTCAGATTGTTCCAGCCACATTTGCCTCTAGAGGAACCACTGGTGGTAATGCTTATGAAAAATACTGTGTTATCTCTAAGCATGATCCAGCTTTGGAAATTTTGTTGCTTTTGAAATATATTTTAGAAATGGCAGTTATGTTTAGGTTAACTGAGGATTCTCTTGATTTTCTTCAAGATCTCAGCACAGAGATATACTTTTTCATAGCGTTTCCTTGTTTCACATTGCACTCTAAGCACCATTACATTGAGCCCTATCCATAGTTTATAAGAATGTATGGAGAACTAAGAGATGTGTGGACAATGCACTTTGAAGGAAAGCACAAATTCTTCAAGTAGGAGTATTCATGATGCCAAAAACTTCCAAAAAATTTGCCATCAAAGACTGATGGCTTCTCAGTCTTATTTTTCAAGTCATCCAACCAGACAGAAAAGATTGACTACTTTGACTTCAGCGTTTTCTGAGAATATTCAGGACTTCCTAAAACAGAGATATGGATTCCAGAACACTATCCTCTCAGCATCATCTGTGATCATTGACAGAATCAAGAACAATCCAGATATGGTTGTATCTGTTAGTACTTGTGGGGGCCTATCTGATTTTAGACAAGTTTCCAAAGTTCTTGTCAGTAACAGTGATGTTCTGTTTGTCTGTCAAGATCTGACATGTTGGTATTTTGAGCACCTACAGTTGTGCTCATAATTATTGCCAGCTTTGGTAAATATGAGCAAAGAATGCTGTGAACTACTTGAAAAGAAGCTGGGACTGAGGTCCTGAATTTACCAATTCACTTTTGAAACCTACTGACATTGCTAACCTACCAGAAAAGCCCACACAGTAGACTCCTAACACAGCTGAGACAGAGACATACTATCCCCACTATCCCTACTTTTCCTGTAAACATTGAATACAGGATTATGGAAAATCTACTGTAGAGATCAAACAGATCTTAAAGTGTCTGGAGATCTTAAGAGTAAGCTTTTTGATAAACTGTCAGAGACAATATACAGTTTCAGAACTTACCCAGATGAGAAAAAAATTGAGGATGTTGCTGCTGCTCTGATAAAAAAAAAAAAAACACTGTTGTCCTACCCAACCTCGGGTAGAATGTGTGGTATGACAGCTTTAAAAATAGGAAATGGGTGGAAAATGGAAAATTACCACTTAAAACTGTGCCAAGGTGAATGTTTGTAAATATGCAGAGGACAACAGCCTTAGAGAAACATCAAAAGACCCAAGTGGTTTGAAATCAATTTTCTACCTAACCTTCATGATAGTGAAGGAAGGAAGTGACAGAGACAGAGCCTCCAGCGAAGGATAAAATGGAGAGGTGACCTTCACAGTGTCAAGTAAGTTAAAAATCATGTCTTCTTGTCATGTATGAACATTTGCCATGCATCACTTCTACATGTCATTGTCATACACTCTTAAAAATAACAGTGCTTCAAGATGTGATTTTGTTTTAGATTCCGCATATCTCGCAAAAACCTGCAGAATGACCCAAAAAGTAAGAAAATTCTGCAAGAGGTTGAAAAAGACACAAGGTTTCGAGATACCCCCTTTTTGCTATCTGTTGTGTTTGTGCTTTTTTCATACTTTGACAGAAAACATTAATGGCAGACAGACAGCATGGGCTTCCACAATTTCTTGAAGAAGATCAAACAGAGTTCTACAAGACATGTTTTGTCAGTGATTTTGCTTTTGGTAATCTGGTTACTTAATGCAGTGCAAACTGTTTTTAAACCAATGTTGAGATCCGGCAAGAAAAGTTAAAAACGAATGAAAAACAGACAGGGAAATCATGCCTTTTTTATTAAACGTATAACCCCCCAGCAGTTCTTTTACAAACACCAGTTTTATGTAATATAAGGTTTAATGCACTTCATGTTGTTAATAACAACAAATGGAATATATATTCTCTTTGTATTTTTATGTCAATAAGATTGTCCTATTTAAATCAATGTAATAAAGAGTTAGGTCAAAGGTAATCTGAATGTAATCTGATTATATCACTTAAAATGTGTAATGTAATAATTTGTTACTAATTTTTGTCATGTGATTTGGAATCAGTAATGGATTCCAACTTGTAAGCAATCTACCCAGCTCTGCTGTCATTCAATTTTAATAAATTACCATAGCTGTAAAATTTACTATGAAAGCTGGGACTATTAGCCAGGAATATACTGTAAATGTACACAGGATTATATATATATATATATATATATATATATATATATATATATATATATATATATATATATATATATATATATATATATGACCCTAGACCACAAAACCAGTCTTAAGTCGCTGGGGTATATTTGTAGCAATAGCCAAAAATACATAGTATGGGTCAAAATTATTGATTTTTCTTTTATGCCAAAAATCATTAGGAAATTAAGTAAAAAGCATGTTCCATGAAGATTTTTTTGTAAAATTCCTGCTATAAATATATCAAAATGTAATTTTTGATTAGTAATATGCATTGTTAAGAACTTAATTTGGACAACTTTAAAGGTGATTTTCTCAGTGTTTCGATTTTTTTGCACCCTCAGATTCCAGATTTTCAAATAGAAGTATCTCGGCCAAATATTGTCCTATCAACCATACATCAATAGAAAGCTTATTTATTGAGCTTTCATATGTTGTATACATCTCAGTTTTGTAAAATTTAACCTTACAACTGGTTTTGTGGTCCAAGGTCACATATAGCAATATGCTTCCCTCTAGAGTTTATTTTTTCTAACCATCGTACTTTCTATCTTTCTATTCTACTTTCTGCATGTTTCTGGAGGAAAAAAAAAAAACAAAGAATAAAAAATTTCCCTACCCTAGATTTAACACAGTTTTAGATAGAGAATAATGACATGCTACTCATTATTCCAAAACTAATGTTTGAAATCCATTCTCTATATAAAATATGTGTATACTCTTTTTGTATGGTTTAACAAATGTCCAAATTTAGAGAAAACTGTGTAAATTTCATTGATTAAAACTGGCAATGAAGTATAAGAAAAGCTTTGGCTGGACAAGGCTGGAAACAAAGGAGCTCATTCTTGTCTCTGTCTCTGTGATGTCAATGGTCTGCTGACAAGCATCCACAGGGAGAACACTAGATGAATGGTCATGAATGAGAGGCTAATTTTAGCTCTGACGTATCTGATGGTTAGCTTCTTCTGAATGACCGCACCACCAACTGGGCAGTCCAAGACGGCTCTGGTGGATCTCCAGGGACTGAGTTGTTCTAATGGGTTGGCTAAAAGGAAAAGGGCACACTGGTCTTAGAAGACTGCATCTAATAATAAAAAAAAGAGGACAGAGTCGAGTAGAAAACAAAATACTTAACCCCTCATGTTTGATTCTTCACAGGAGAGAAAGGCAACATCTCTTATCTATGCTTGTCTTGCATGCAGTGGATTTTTATAGCACACAAACATAGCCAACTCAGGAAGCAGGGACTAAACACAAGAGCTAAACTCTAAAGAACTTCTAAAGAGCAGATGAATTCATATACTGTATATGCTGCTGGTGTGCCTCCATATAGGGTTGGAAAACACTGATGAAGTGGCAGTAGTGATACAAATAGGCCTACTTAAGGTAAAGTAATATGTTTAGTTAATATCTAAGTTAATACTTTAAATACAAAACAATCACTTAACAGTGTTTTGTACTATATTTTGTTTTGATAAATAAAACTTTAAAAATACAGAATAAAATGTAATGCTTCTTACACTGCTTCAAGGATCCAGTTTGGTACTCTTATTTTGAGTTTATTTAGTTCAATTGTTTCTGAGCTTTTAGTTATTGTGTAGTGGTCTATGTTTGTAGTGTGCTATTGTTTGTTTCTATAGAAATTCACCATGATCACCTATTTCTAGTTCCTTTTTTGTCCTATGTATTCATACCCCCTAAATAGTTAGGTTTTTGTCTGTTATCATCAGTGTATAGGTTGGTTGCAACTTGCACCTATGGGTTTTCTGTGCTCCAAAATGTGTGCTCTATTGTTTTTCAGAGCTGCTTTACAGTCTCCACAGTTTCCATAACTGCTTCTGCTATTTTTGTGTTGCTGCTTTATAAAGTGCTATAGAAAGGTGTCAACAAGACTATTCGCATGCACACATCCCACACTTTTTCCTCAAACAATGAACACATAATTTCAACTTGTGAAGTTAATTCATGTACTAGTGGAAGTATTTAAAGAATTATGGGTTGTTTTTGTGTTATTTAAAATGTGCTATCCACCTTTCGTGCTTATGTTGTAGACTAAAGTGTTGATATTATTTGTTTATTCTTTTTTTTTTTTTTGATTAGTTATTTTGTTGGTGGTTGTTATACGTTGGATCTAATATAATCATTAAGATTTCTGGGATTCCATGATATGGCATTTTGTGTTGCTGCATGCTTTGAATGATTTCTAATCCTGCTACTGTGAGTAAAGTGCATAGTGTGGAAAGAAAAGAGTAACGTGGATAACAGCTAAACAAAACAAAAACGTTCATTCCATTATAAAAGTGATGTAATTTTGTATAGGTGATAGTTCTAAATAACTTAGGATCATCACTGTGACAAGTTTATAACTTGTCAGAAGAAGATTTTGCAATAAAAATTGGAGCCAGACAGTGCAAGGCTTTAAATACAAAAGTAAAGGCTTTATTTTCAGTTCTAAATTTTACAGGTAATCAATGCAAGTGTGGAAGTATTGCAGTGATATGCTTCCTTTTTTGTCCTGGTCAATTAATACCAATAACACCATATAGGGCATTACAGTATTCATGCCACATTAAAATGAAAGCATGGATGACTGTCTATGTCATTAAAAGATAAGAAGATTTTGAGCTAGGAAGTTAGAAAAAAGTTTCGGTTTTGTTTTCATTTAACTAGAGAAACTTTTCACATATCCATTATCCAATTTGATGTAATTTCCTCAAGCTAACAAAGTGGACAAAGAATTCATACCAGGTTTTACTGGCAAGTATAATTGGGTGTTAACTATATAAATATGATAAGGGACCTTATGAGAGAGGGAGCAAATAAAATCTGGCCTAATATAGAGCCCTGCAGCATCCCGCCTCTAACAGAAGTTGGGGATGAAGAAAATTTACCAATCTTTACCACAGTGTTGTTTTCGTCAACGATGACGATGACGAAATCATTTCGTTGACGCCACTTTTTTTCATGACGATAACGAGACGATGACGAGATAAAAATGGCTCGTTGATGACTAAAACATGACGAGACGTGTGTGAGTTTTCGTTGACGAGACGAGAATAGACGAAAATGTTAGTGGGTGGTCCGTCAGACGTTTAAAATGCATGACATTTCCGCTTATTGTGCATGCCAATTAAAACTTTAAAAGTATCTGACGCTATGGCAAGCCGTTTTAGCATTAAATACTCTTTGCTATACTAGTATGGCAAGCCGTTTTAGCATTCCATCCTTGTTTGTCTTTTATGTTCTAAAACATTCCTTCATTATTGTAATTATTGGTGAAAATAGTCGATCCGGAAGCTCACATTGTGTTGAACTATAGATCTGCTATTTTCAGAACTTATAAGTGACACTACCCAACAGCAAAATACTTACTGACCTACATTAATTTGTTAAAAGACTACTTTTTTCCCTTTTTTTGACTAAAACTAGACTAAAACCTTTTTGACTTTTCGTCGACTAAAACTAGACTAAAACCTTTTTGACTTTTCGTCGACTAAAATTGGACTAAAACTATCACATATAGAAGTGACTAAAATTTGATTAAAACTAAGAAGCATTTTAGTCCAAAAGACTAAGACTAAGACTAAATCTAAGATGGTTGTCAAAAACAACACCAAAAAGGATTTCTGCACCCAGGTGTCTTTTGTACAGGTCACAAACTGAGATTAGGAGCTCTCTCTTAAAAGGAGTGCTCCTAATCTCAGCTTGTTACCTGTATAAACACCTGTCCACAGAAGCAATCAGTCAAATAGATTCCAAACTCTCCACCATGGCCAAGACCAAAGAGCTGTCCAAGTATGTCAGGGACAAGATTGTAGACCTACACAAGGCTAGAATGAGCTACAAGACCATCGCCAAGCAGCTTGGTGAGAAGGTGACAACAGTTGGTGCGATTATTCGCAAATGGAAGAAACACAAAATAACTCTCAAACTACGTCGTGAAAGACTGCAATCCTACAGTGCCCACAAGGTCCCCCTGCTCAAGAAAGCACATGTACAGGCCCATTTGAAGTTTGGCAGTGAACATCTGAATGATTCAGAGGAGAACTGGGTGAAAGTGTTGTGGTCAGATGAGACCAAAATCAAGCTCTTTGGCAAACTGCCGTGTTCGGAGAAGGAGGAATGCTGCCTATGACCCCAAGAACACCATACCCACTGTCAAACATGGAGATGGAAACATTATACGTTGGGAGTGTTTTGGAGGGACAGGGCAACTGCACCACATCAAAGGGATTATGGACAGGGCCATGTATCGTCAGGGCCAGGGCATTGAAAATGGGTTGTGGATGGGTATGACTCAAAACACACAACCAAGGCAACAAAGGAGTGGCTCAAGAAGAAGTACATTGAGGACCTGGAGTGGCCTAACCAGTCTCTAGACCTTAATCCCATAGAAAATCTGTGGAGGGAGCTGGTTCAAGTTGCCAAACGTCAGCCTCAAAACCTTAATGACTTAGAGAAGATCTGCAAATAGGAGTGGGACAAAATCCCTCCTGGGATGTGTGCAAACCTGGTGGCCAACTACAAGAAACGTGATTGTCATGTTTTGCGAAGGGGTCAAATACTCATTTCACTAATTAAAATGCAAATCAATTTATAACTTTTTTGAAAAGTTTTTTGTTGTTGTTGTTGTTGTTGTTATTCTGTCTCTCACTGTTCAAATAAACCTACCATTAAAATTATAGACTGATTCTACAAAATCACCAAGGGATCATATATTTTTTCCCCTCACTGTATATAACATTCTTTAATAAATACAAGAAAGATGTATCCCTTTGTGTTTTGTTGTTCATGAAGGTTCACTTTTATGCATTTATACATTTTGGCTAAGACCTGATGCCATATAACTAGAAAATCAGAGCAAGCACTTTCATAGCATGTGTTTCTGGCCCAGATTACAAAACAGATTACGTAGATATTGTTAATTATCATCTGACTCAACAATTATCAACAACAAATGTTGGCTAAAGTCCGGAACTCACTACATGTCTCCAGAGGCACACTACCTTAGAAACACTACCCTGTAGAGACACTCATGAATGAATCAGAAAGCACCGCTCCATTTTTCTCGGTAATGGAAGTTTACTTCCCAGGGCTGTTGGCTACTGACCCATTTACTTATTATGCAAGTTTCTCCTTGTGTTAATGTGACATCCAAATAACCCCTAATTCCCCAGCCACAGTTCCGTAGTTGGAGGAGCTTTGGGATTATACTTATAAAATAGGACCCACTTTATATTAGGTGATTTGTGTGACTATGTGTTGTTTCTACATTTAAAGTACCTGCATGCAATTACATCGTTGGTTACACTGTTGACTTTTGCCCTTACCCGTAAACCTATTTAAGGTTAAGGGATTTTATGATAGTAAATTAAATTGAGATAGTTATGATTCATTTTTACCTGTTTACCACTTTGTGAGCACAGACCTGAAAATTATTATCTTAAACTGTTAAATTATTGCCAAAAATGTATAGTAGTTTAAGTTTATTATCATGTAAAATGCACAAAAATAT
The DNA here is from genome assembly GCF_049309525.1 of Garra rufa. NCBI lineage: Eukaryota > Metazoa > Chordata > Actinopteri > Cypriniformes > Cyprinidae > Garra > Garra rufa. The sequence continues at coordinate 7,277,082 of NC_133365.1, read as the reverse complement.
ACTTAATTTTTTACATTTTATATTTTCGTCATTTTAAAATGATTTTAGCCAAAATGGCTGAAAAATCATAAATCACTAGTAGCATGATTTAAAGGTTTATCACTTTTGACCAATAGCTGGCAGTGTCATCAAATTCGATTTGGTGAGTTCTGTGTTTGGTGTTAATATGTCAAAGCTTTGCAGAGATACAGCCTCAGAGTCATTTTGACTTCATGCCTCAAATTTGTTGCAATGCTATACAAAAACAGTTTCATTTATTGACATTAAATCCATACATTTTTGTCAGCAGACTCTGAAGATTTTAATCAGACAAACTGTCTAGGAGGAGTTTGAAAAAGTAACTTTAAGAAAATCAAAATGGGTGACAGAAGGAACTATGGCAAAATTATGGCATCTATGTCCTCGCCATGACCAAGCTAAGTTCAGTCACAAAATATACATCATTAAAACCAACCAATCAGGTTGTGAACGTATCACTACACCTTTAGGCTCAGTATCTTTAGGTTCACTGGCAAAAATGCCTGCAAGTGTGAACACACCCTCAGTTTCATTACAATAGGTCTATAAACCTTAAAATTTATCAAAAATCAAAAGAGACCAGTTTTGTGATTTTTGGCCAAACCATTCAGAAGTTATAGCCATTTTTCACATCTCCTGACCACTTGGTGGCACTGTGCAGATAGCCTCAACTCATGGTTATTATTACACACACCAAGTTTGGTCTCAATACGCTAAAACATTGTGGAGATATAGCCTCACATCCATTTTTGTATGCTGTTCATCAAATTTGTAGAAGAAGAAACGGAAGAAGAATAAGAACGCCAACGATTACAATAGTTGCCTATACACCTTCGGTTCTTGGCCCCTAATAATAATAATAAAAACAAGGGATAAATCCAAATTATTTTCTGTGATAATTACCATTATGCTCAATGCTTAACTTGCAATAAACCCAAGACTTCTTTTAATCTTTTTTAAATTAACACACTTTGCAACTGGGTGCGTGATTTTCTCATTAGTGTTTAGAATTTTTCTATAAGAAGCCTCCAGATCAGATTTTGTTTTTCTATATAAATGGGACATGGAAAGAACAGTGACTTTCTTTCAAGGTAACAGTTTTCGGAACACAGCTGAGACTGGTTGAGAAATATGATACAGCATTATGTAAAAACTGTTTTTATGATCCAAGAAAATCGTAGGTAATGGTGTGAGCTCAGAGGAAGGAATTAATGTTTGCATTTCGCAGATTCTGTTTTCTGCAGGGAGCGTCTGGTTTGGGACTCTGGAGAAAATAGTCATCAGATGGCTGTGTTTCCTCTCTTCTGCAGATGAGCACCCCCCATGAGACTAGTATTACACAACACACACATTCACGCCTTATACCCATTTAAATGGGACCATGCATTTTTGTTTTTGGTAAAAAGATTTTTATGTAACTAAAATTTTAAAACAAGTCCCTGAATCAATCTATCTATCTATCTATCTATCTATCTATCTATCTATCTATCTATCTATCTATCTATCTATCTATCTATCTATCTATCTATCTATCTATCTATCTATCTGTCTGTCTTGTTGACACAACAAAAAAGGCAATTTGAACAGTATCTTAATTTATTAAGTTGTGTAAATTTTGACCAATAATAAAGTATTTTCTTACTGTGAATGACAGTCACATACACTCTTAAAAATAAAGGTGCTTCACGATGCCATAGAAGAACCTTTTTTGTCTAAATGGTTCCATAAAGAACCTTTAACATCTGAAGAACCTTTCTGTTTCTTCAGATTATGAAAAGGTAAGAAAGAGATGGTTCTTTAAAGAACCTTTGACTGAATGATTCTTTGTGGAACCAAAAAATGGTTCTTCTATGGCATCACTGTGAAGAACCGTTTAAAGCACCTTAATTTTTAAGAGTGTTTTATAGTAAAAAAAGAATCATTTACTTGCATTATCAAATAACAAACAAATTACAACAGCAATTGAAATGGTTGTTAATTAACTGCTAAACACTGAATCACTGAATGACGTTCATCAGCTTGTATGCATTTGTGACCATTAAATGACTTTTCTCTAGGGAGGAGGCTGTTCTCACACCCTCTGCTGCACTGCTTCCAACTAGGCATTGAGTTCCTTCTCAGAAAACAATGCTGACTCCTGGGCATAATGCAGGCAGAGCAAAACAAATTGGCTTACCTGAACTGAGTCATCACAGAAACATAAATTCACATCCGTTGAGCATAAATGATATTTACTTATTGTAGCGTAATGAAGCAAAGACAAAATAGGTAAGTTGTTTTACCTTGGAGGGATTTTATTTAGAAAAGGTCCAGAAATCATGCAATGCATGGGTGATCCACTGGTGAACGTGAATGGATGTCCTCAGTGAGCTGACAAGGGAAATGCAGTGGTACAACACTTGGAGGTTGGTAGCGAGTTAACCAGGCTCACTTCAGTCTTTATCTAAAGAAAATAATGAAGAGAATTATAGCATAGTGGGGTTCTATTGCATTTTTCTATTAGCATATTCCCATCATACTAAGGGGTACTAAAGCAAATAGGCACATGCACACTCTTCAAAAAGCTGCTTTCAATCTCTTAACACACTAAAAGATGTAGAATAAAAATGTCATATTATGAAACTAAATATACAGATTGTATTGTTTGTTAGCTCAAAGCATTTCTCAAGATCTATTTATGTCTAAGGCACAGATTTACCACAAAAAAAGAGCAATTGATTGTGAGACTGCAATTCAATAAAAGTGCAGATTTTAGAAAATTTTAGCTGATTATCTACTGGCAATGGGACTCATTCATGAATATTTCCGCATAAAACAGACCTCCACAAACACTCTCCTGTAGTTTACGTCAGAACAGCTTTACGAACGATTTGCACAAAAATTTGTTCTGCTTATATTTCATGAATGAACCCCAATGAGCAAATTATAGAACACTGAATTATAGAGTCTGTCAGTGCCTAAAGCCTAGTATAGCGCAACTGCACTTCCGGACGACCCAAGTTCGAATCCCGACCCAGGGACCTTTGCTGAGCCCACTCCCCCCTCTTCACTCAACACTTACCTATTAGTCTCCACTGTCCTTTCATCTAAAAAAAAGCATGAAAAGGCAAAAAAAGAACACAGATTCAGCCAGCTACTACTACAGCCATGTCAAGCACAAGATGGGTTAAGAAATGTTTTTATAGTGTTAAATAATGGCACAAATACCTGTAAATTAATTACCTTAGTAAATCATGTGTCATGATTAATTTTAATACATTCCTCCAAATTAAATTTCCATCTGACAGGGAAACTCCTACAGATGCATATGCAAAAAGGTCAGCCACAAAATTGTGTTCATGCTAATGAAACAGTTTGCACTATTAGTAAATTTGGCCCCAAATGTCATACTAACAAAAAAACAAAAAACAAAAAAAACTTCTAGCCTGCTTCGACCTTCTAGAAACTCCTTTTAGTCAAAGGTTAAGAGCTTTACTATAACCACAACTTCATAATACTGTTTTTGATTGTTCATTATAACTATGGTTTTGGGAAACACTGAATTGTTGAACTGTATTAATATAAACTGAACTTTTTACCATACTTGGTTAATAATGCATTTGGAAAATGGGTTGAAATGTATGTCTAGTTCACTTAGACTTTCTACTAACTGTATGTAATTCCCTAGACTTCTTGGGGCCCTAAGCAAAACATTTTCGGGGGCTCCTACCAAAATGCCCCCAACCCCTTAATCTGCTCTTTCATCAGGCACATTTCCATTACAAATATGCGCAAAACTTCTGGCGATATTTTATAAATGTCGATTAAAAAGTATTGCGAAATGACGGCGTTTCCAATGCTGTTTTGCAAAATATTCCTTTTTTGAATTGCCTGAAAAATCACCTCATGCAAGAATGAAAAAAAAATTGATATATGTTTTTGCGCAATTAACACGTTTCCATTAGGCATATTTTCAATTCGCAATTTCATTTTGCGCAATGTAAGGGGTAATGGAAATGCAGCTACAGTCAACAAAGCAACAGTCAGTGATACAAAAAAAGACAAAAAAATAAGACAAATATAATAGGAAAAGATACAAATTTCAGAAGTTCTCAAACTGCCACTGTCTCCACCAGATTGGTTTGATGTCAGTGTTGTTCTGATCCAGTTTGAAGGGCCAAAGAAATGTAGTGAAGCACCACTCTACACTAATCAAATGCACTGCTTATTCAGAGCAGTGAAATGAGGACAAAGCTTTTGGTTAGAGAATCAGGTACTGAAAAGATGATCCTTTCAATGAATGTCTATTTACTGACCAATCAACAAACAGTTGACAGCTTCCAACAAACCATTCACCATGAATTAACCAAGTATACAGTGCTCACAGCCAGTGCTCTCATTCATGTCATGTAGAGTTTTGGACTCCATTGACCATTGTATGTACAAAACATCTCTTCAGATATCTTCTTTTGTTTTTTAACAAAAGAAAGTAAATCATGAGAGCTGACAGTGGCCAATATGATATTTATTTTACATTTCACATTTATTTGCATATCACTTCTCACAATGCATATTGTTTCAAAGCAGCATACATTTTACAGCTTTACACTAAATGCAATTGTTACTTAACACTATTGTTTTCTGAGGGGGGAAAAAAATGTCAGTGCAGTTACTGACTGGTAGTCAGGAATATACTTTGGATTCATTCTAATATTTTTAGTGCCAGGGAACAGATAAGTTCATTAAAGTTCAGCACTAAGCCTAGGCTCAGACTAACGACAAACAGATTAAAGCTGAAAAGGAAACTCCCTGTCTTCTGTGTACTGTAGAGGTTGGTCATTGGATGTTGGTTAGGCCTAGCTTAGCATTGTTAAAGTACATTTGATCCTGCTGATTCAACAGCAGTCTGGATGATGGTTCTGCATTGACACAAGCTCTTACTGTCAAAGACAAACATCCAGAAGAGCGGATAGCATGTATTCACACATCCAGCTCCCTCACATAGTGTTACTGGTTCCACCCCATGTGTGTCACCTGACCCGTTTGTGAGTAATGACGTGTATACTTTCATAATGTGTCTATTTAAAACCATATCATGATATTAATAGCAAGTAAGTACTGTAAATTGTTTCTGAATAGACTGTTTTGTGTGGATTTGAGGAACTGCTTAGTTCACTGTGATCTCACACAATGTCTCTGTTCAGTATGAAAATTCATTCAAGGGCGTGTAAAAATCCTCCTAGGTAGATATATATTATTAGAAACCCATGTGAATGCAGCATGTGGTCATTCTTTTGCCTTGTGACAGCTAAAATAAGATACCAGCTTAGGCGGTCAACAGCGAATTTAAAAGAATAAGACAACCGTAATTTTTAGAGTTTAAAATCTTAAATTGTGTTTGTGGAACCCATTAGGATTCTGCAGCAAAACAGAGTTGGAAATCATTTGATATTATTAATAGGTAATTTGGTTATTTGGTTTTCAACACAGAAAGACATTCTCATATAAGTATAGGAAGGAATGGCTGCTATACTTCTTGCTTTAATATTTCTGATGGATTTTTTTTTATGTGCCATTCAATCAGACTTTGATAGAATGCTCCCACATTCATCTGCTACAAATTAAAGTCATTTTAAATGAGGAGCCTTTCATCAACTGTGCAAATAAAGTCACTTGCTCGTATCTCCTACTCCTAAATAAATACGTGACCCTGGACCACAAAACTAGTCATAAGTGTAAATTTGTCGAAATTGAGATTCTTACATAATCTGAAAGCTGAGTAAATAATCTTTCCATTGATATATTGTAGGTTAAAATAGGACAATGTTTGTCTGAGATGCAACTATTTGAAAACCTGGAATCTGAGGGTGCAAAAAAACTAATTATTGAGAAAATTGCCTTAAAAGTTGTCCAAATGAAATTCTTAGCAATGCATATTACTAATCAAAAATCAAGTTTTGATATATTTATGGTAGAAAATTTACAAAATATCTTCATGGAACATGATCTTTACTTAATATGCTAATGATTTTTTGGCATAAAAGAAAAATCGATAATTTTGACCCATACAATGTATTTTTGGCTATTGCTACAAATATACCCCAGCGACTTAAGACTGGTTTTGTGGTCCAGGGTCACATATTGTCTTAATCACGGTGAAAGATTGAGACAAATTATTAAATATATTTATTAAATTATACATAAGACATAACCGACTATTTTTGTAACTCATGTGTATTTTTAACATTAACTTGTGTGTATTTGACAATTTAAGCACAAAAAGACATGAAAGAGAACTTTGTTTAGTAGTCTACTCAAACGCCGCTTTCTGTGCATATGCTTCAGATATGTGCACTCAGAAGACCGTATATAATAAGTTTAAACTACTATGGTTTATAATGCATGTTTTGAGTGTGATAGACATGATAATCAAAACCAAACTGGTGTTTTTTTAGCAGAGTATCTGACGTGCGAACTGTAAAGTCACAGCTCTGTTCTGGAAATGGGGGTGCGGAGCAGCAGCTCATTTGCATTAAAGAAACATGCACAAAGACAGCCTGTTTCTGCTTCCACTCAAATTAGGCATTTTCAAAATTATATAATAAATGATCTGTGACGTATTTTGAGCTGAAACTTCACATACACATTCTGGGGACTTATATTACATGTTGTAAAAAGGAGCATAATATGTCTCCTTTAACTTCCACTACTATTGGCTGGTATCAGTACTTTTATTCTAAAGGTTTATTGATTGTAGATAACATGATACTTCCATTACTATGATACTAAATAATTACCTTTCATTTACAGTGGCATTTAGTACTTCAGTAAATACTATGGCTGTACCAGGGCACAAGAACACCAAAGAACACGGTGTTACCATGGTATCATGTCCAAAACACCATGATATTTTTTGTTACTGCATGATTACCATGGATTTGTTTTGCAAGGAAACAATGCAGTGTTGTTCTCTTCAATAATAAAATAAAAGTAAAACATATTTGAGTGTTATGCAAAAAGGTGACTTAAGTAAACTAGTAATTAAATGTGTCATTTGGGATTTGTGCCACTGCTCTTGAATTAGGACATGTTATGGAAAATGTTGTTACTAAGATGAAGTACACTTTAACTGAGACAAAGTTAATTCAGATTTTGATCATTATCATTACATAATGTTGAGTGAATGTCTTGGATACAATGATTCAAATATTCAAAAAAAAAAAAAAAAGGAAGGAAAGGTGAGGAAAAAACAAGAGAAAGAAGCAATGATTTTCTCCTCACACTTTATGAGTCATGTTCAAGTGAGGAACACAAAAAATATGTCTTTCACAATGTGTTTATTGTTCCTTTAATATTACTTTTCATCTCGCTTTATCAACAATCAAAAACAGAAGCAAACAGGAGCAATAACTTAAGTAAACAATAATGGCTGTTACTTCTCCTGCATTTTATTTTAACGGGAGACACTGCAGGCAAAAACAGTTTTTTCATGCACCCTTCAATTTTGAGATTTTGGGCTTTTTAGTGTTTCATAAAGTGTTTTTTTTTTTTTTTTTTTTTTTTCTCAGACTAGTGGAAAGAAAACATCCAAAAGACACTGTTAATTGTCTCTTTTACATGTTCACATTCCAACTTTGCAAGGACAGTCTGGTGTGTCTGGCTGACAGCCTGTAAGTAGGTTTTCATATTTGAAAAATTTGCTAGTGACTATTCAAATGCGAGTTTTGTAGAGTAGTGTTGCTTGTTTGTCGTTTCTACAATCACAAATGCAGACACTGATGTATTCAGCCAATCACAACGCACTGGATAGCTGGCTAATCAAAGAACACCTCGCTTTTCAGAGTGACGAGCTTTGTAAAAACGGTCAAGTTTCAGAAAGGCAACTTTGAAGTTCTTAGCAATGCATATTAATAATCAAAAATTTCATTTTGCTATATTTATGGTAGGAAATGTACAACATATCTTCATGGAACCTTTACTTAATATCCAAATAATTTTTGGCATAAAAGAAAAATCGTTAATTTTTAACCATACAATGTATAATTGGCTATTGCAACAAATATAACCGTGCTACTTAAGACTGGTTTTGTGGTTCAGGGTCACATATATAGCCAATATTTCTCTTGAATGATGTCTTAAAATACTAACTCTGTCTTTCTACTGATTTCATTGAACTTTTTAGATGTAAATGAAATATGGTAAGATGTAATCCCGTGATGGAGGGTGCATCTGAATCACTCCGTCACGTAGAAACAAGTCTTAATGCTTCCGCTGCCTGCCTGTCTGCAAGCAAAGACTCTCACGGGCTTTATGTCACAAAATAATCAGGAAAAAGAATAGTCACAGAGCACTCTTTTATAAAGATGCAATGAAGCATGTGTATTTTGAGAAAGTAAAAAAAGAGAGTAAAGACAGAGAAGATGAAGGGGGTTAGAGTTGATTCATGTTACATAACTCACAGACAGTCCATTCATTCAAAAACAACCTGCAGATACAAACAATCCATGAACAAACTTTTTATAAACTTGTTGAGAGTCTGTGGATGGGCTTATTCAAATGCTACAGACTGTATTTGCTTTCGCAACAGCTGGCACTGTAAAATATATCAATTATAGTTTTTTAAAATCTTTTAGAATTTTTGAATTTGAAAGTCTGTACAACAAATTACTATGAAAAAGTAATTGCTACATACACCACTTAATTGTGGGATAATAGTGTGTATCACAACTTCACAACTTTATTTACATTTCCCATCCTGTGTAATATTGTTAAATGAAGAAAATACTCTAAACTGAGCTATCGTGTGTTCATAAATTGCATGTCGTAGAACTGAAAGTCTAAAGAATATAAAAACTCTAAAATCTCTCTAACGCTGCATTCCTGCACAGTTTCAACCTGCTCCAACAAACCTGCCTAGAAGTTTCCAGTAATCCCGAAGTCCGTAATTAGCTGGTTCAGGTGTGTTTAATTAGTGCTGGCACTAAAATATGCAGGATCTTGGCCCTCTGGGAGCAGGACTGCATACTCCTGTCAAAAGGCAAACAAGACTGACAGACAAGACCTACCATCAGGAACAAGTATTGGAAAGCACATGACTCAAAGTTAATTCATAAACAAATAAGATGGAGCTTTGGCATTACAGCAGAAGGCAATCTGGCAAACGCAGAGGAAAGAAAGCACAATACATAGAAACAAACACACAAGAAACAGGTGTAAACAAACAACGGAATGAGGACTACACAAGGACTATTTTATGTGTTTGAGCATTAAAGAAAAAAACACATAGAAACAGATTTTAACAACAAAAGGCAAAGGGTTGCATGTAACAAGGAACCTAAGCAGTACACTTGAGGAGTTGGACAAAACTTAAAAAAATAAAACCTTGTATTTAGACAAATTAAACTACATTATTGTAACTTTCATGTACTAAGCTGAGCATTGCTTTAATTCAACCTCCCAACTCTTTCTCTTTTTTGTGCTTTTTATCTTGCTATCACTTATTTTGCAATCAAGATGTTTTTAACATTTCAAAATTCTCATGTTAGCAGACAGATTACATTTTCACACATGACCAAGAATTCTTCAACAAATATAAAATATCACAATCAGATATTAATCTGATGGAGGTGAAATAGACCTGACAGAGTACTTTTACTGTATTAAAACAAACAGTATGTTATTGACATTTATTGACATGTTATTCACATTTAAGTTTGTGATATATCATTGGAACACAAATGATTTATTTATCTCTCATATCAGAACAGTATATCCGCTGTGCATCTGCTGTGACTAAATTGGAATATGCATTTATTCATCTCACTTGCTCATAAACAGATTGGGTATTCCTAGAAATGAGTAAAAACAGTGAAATGCAAACTCAGAATATTCCGCAAACCTGCCATAATGGTATTTAATCGCACTGCTGACCTTTGATGGTCCAACTGAACCATACAACTAAACAAAAATGATATATATACACAAGAGTAAGTGTTTTTGTTATTAATTTATTTTTTTCAGCAAGCCCAGCTCAGGAGAAAAAAAAAGTAATAATGCAAAATTGTCATGTCTAACTTCTACAAGTAACTTTCCCCAACACTGCATGAAGGATGCAAAACATGTTTCCCAAATGCTCCAGTAGGAGTTTATTATAAAGTGAAAAATTATAAGTATACTAAAATTTATTTTAAAAAAATTCTAATTACTATTTCAAGTATAATACAAATACAGTTACATATTATGTACTTAATAAAAATACCCTGCACTGTAAAAAGTTTTCACCAGATTCAACTTAAAAACCTAAGTTCAGCAGCTGCCTTAAGTTTTTAAGTTAAATCAGCTTAAAACTACAAGTCATTTGAACTTATTACAATCAAAAGCAGTTGATTTAACTTGTGAGTTTAAATTACTTAAGTTGGTTTAACTTAAGTTTTTAAGTTGAAACTGGTAAAAACGTTTTACAGTGTGCAATTGTACTACTTTCACTAAACTTGAACAAATTTTGTACTTAATGCACTTCAGTTGTGCAGAAGTAGTGCTGAAGTCTTACTAATAATATACTTAAGTGTATTTGATTGTGCTAAAGTGGAAGTATTGCAAGTATACTACAGGTACACTTCAAATATTTAGCATCTAATGATTTACAAGAAAATTTAATTATATTTAATTACTATAATACTGATGTCTTAACTAGAAAAAACATCAGAAGTGCAAAAAGTTGATCAGAAACATACATTTACACACAAACTGACCACCAAACGGAACTTGCAGACACCATCTTAATTTTATTTAATTTTATTTTTATTTTTTGCTCAACCATCACGGAAAGGCATCAAAAGCAGTGAAGGATACATCTATGCTGCCTTCAAAACCAGATGAATGTATCTCATGAGGCAGGAAGTGAAGCTAACATTAAATTCGAATTTGCCTTAAAGGAGTAGTTCATTTACAGAACAAAAATTTCGAGATAATGTACTCGCCCCCTTGTCATCCAAGATGTTTACGTCTTTCTATCTTCAGTCATAAAGAAATAGTTTTTTGAGGAAACCATTTTAGGATTTCTCTCCATATAATGGACTTCTATGCTACCCCCCAGTTTAAATTTCCAAAATGCAGCTTCAAAAGGCTCTAAACAATCCCAGCCGAGGAAGAAGTGTCCTATCTAGTGAAATGATCAGTTATTTTCTAAAAAAAAAAAAAAAAAAAAAAAAATGACAATTTATACTTTTTAACCTCAAACGCTGGTCTAGCTCTGTGTGAGCACTGTGTATTCCGATTCATGGCAGAGTATGTCGAAAAATCTAATTTTCTCTTCCAACTTCAAAATCACTAAAGTACCGATCCAGTGTTTACAAAGTGAACATGCAAAGAAGATCAAACATCTTTTACAAAAAAAGGTAAAACAGCGATTTTGAAGTTGAAGAGAAGAAAATGGAATGGGAGTTTTTCGACATACCCTGTCTTGAACCAGAATACACAGAGTTCCCGCAGAGCTAGACAAGACGAGCATTTGAGATTAAAAAGTATATAAAATCTAATTTTTTAAATCAAATGAACAACCGTTTTGCTAGATAAGACGCTTCTTCCTCAGCTGGGATCGTTCAGAGCCCTTTGAAGCTGCATTTAATCTCCATTTTGGAAGTTCAAACTGGGGGGGGCACCATAGAAGTCCATTATATGGGGAGAAATCCTGAAATGTTTTCCTCAAAAAATTTAATTTCTTTACGACTGAAGAAAGAAAGACATGAACACCTTGGATGACAAGGAGTAAGTATATTATCTTTAAATTTTTGTTCTGGAAGTAAACTACTCCTTTAATGCCTTTCTACTTTGAAATGTATCCTTCTAAGGCAGCATTTTTTCAGGTTTCGGACGCAACCCTAGGAACTTTCAGGCAGGTGTGATAGGACAAGTTGTAACTAAACTCTGAAGGACCTTGGTGCTTCATTGGAAGCACTGGAGGAGGATTATTGTGGCTCAGAGTCAAATTTGTCTATTTCTAACTCAAAATCTGGCTCTGGTAACAGGAAAAAAAATATTCAAATAACATTTTCTTCATCTCTTCCGTGGAATATGACACACAGCAGACATTCAGCTGGACTCACCCAGCCTTCTGCACTCTGCTATGGATCTTGGTTTGCTTCATAACATGTCTAAAGTTCCACTGACCACCACTGTCAAGGTTTGCACATCTTACGTATCTTAAGTATGATTTTTTTCACATAACAAACAAACAATAAATAAAAAAAATACTTTGTCAACCAATGAGTACTTTAAAGTACAATTTTAACTAGCTTGCATATTGCATATTTTCTTGTTCTCATTACAACTGTCTAGCTATTATTTAGATTAAGTTCCCACTCTTTCATTTTGTGCTTCATATAATACCACCGCTCAAGATAAATGTTTGGATACCAAATATTTGGATACCAGAAACCCCGTCTAGTCTGACATCATCAGCATGATTCAATATCACAGGTTTCCATTCCTGCAGAATATAAAAGATTCTTATTCAGCACTGAGTCAACGGCTCTGACTCCAGAAACACGCATCTTTAAACGGTTATTTTCCTACAATGTGTAGGTGTACCAGGAAACCGGGAAACTTTTTTTTTTTATTTGTGGCATCTAAAAGAGGGAGTTAACAGCCATTTATATATTGTTAACTGCTACTTTTGAATTATAATTTTAGGCTATGTTTTCTGTTCATGTCTCAGTGTCAAATAAGGATGTCTGAGATGATAAAAAGTGATGTAAATATACTTTTTTTTTAAATTCTTGTTTATTCAAGTTTATAGTCATGCTGGTTTCGTGTTTTAATGACTATAATTGAAAATTGTAACCATAAAGATTTTGTTACATTTGCTGTCATAAAACTGTCTGCTTGTTTGCTTGCTTGTTTATTTATTTACTTACTTACTGACTTTGAAACACAGTCACAGTTTGTTAGTTAACTTTAGTTAATGCATTGACTAACATTAACTAACAATGAGAAACAGGTTTGTTACAGTATTCAGTATTCAGTAATCTTTAACTTCTAACTTTGTTAACTTCTGTTAAAGGAGTAGTCTTCATGTGTGGTCATGTCTTTCTTTCTTCAGTTGTAAAGAATTATTATTTTTTTTTTTTTGAGGAAAACGTTTTAGGATTTCTCTCCATATAGTGGACTTCTATGGTGCCCCTGAGTTTGAACTTCCAAAATGCAGTTTAAATGCAGTTTCAAAGGGCTCTAAATGATCCCAGCCGAGGAAGAAGGGTCTTATCTAGCAAAATGATTGACTATTTTCTAAAAATACTTCTAATTTATATACTTTTTAACATCAAACAATGGTTCAAGACAGTTAGGGTATGTCGAAAAACTCCCATCTCATTTTCTCCTCCAACTTCAAAATCGTCCTACATTGCTGTTTTACCTTTTTTTGTGAAAGGGTGTTTGACCTTCTTTGCATGTTCACTTTGTAAACACTTGGTTTGGTACTTCTGCAGTGATGCAGGATGATTTTTGGAGTTGGAGGAGAAAATAAGATGGGAGTTTTTCGACATACCCTAACTTTCATGAACCAGAATACACGGTTCATTGTTCAGTTTATGTTAGTTAAAATCCACCAAATGATATAAACACAACCTCTGATGTTAAAACATGTCTTAGAAAATGTTTAAATTAACATTAACTAATATATATGTTCTTTTTATTGTTAGTTAGTGTTAACAAATGCAGTGAACCAATATCAACAAACAGAACATTATTGTAAAGTGTTCCCAATATTTTAAATCATTGTCTAAACACTAGATTTTACAAAGGGCAGAATGTTGCTTGCCCGTGATTAATAATGTGTGAGGATTTTTAATCATCAACGCAGAAACAAATTCAAACATGTTATTTGTTCTGTTGCTACACACCGTAAAGTCTGTGCGGATGGTTTGTAATAAATTACTTTGTGAGACACTGAGGGATGATTAAAGAATCACCCTTAGTCTATTAGTGGTGTGCACAGGGCTTATGGGACTGTGAGCCAAAAGATACCGAGTTTCCCAGAATAGAACTGGAACACATTTCCAAAACACTGAGCTCTGTTAATGGTGTTCACCTGAAGAAATGTTTTCAGTCATTCTTAAGAAACATTTAAAAACACAGCTGTTGCACGTCAGCGCTTCAAGACTGATTCCAGCCTGTTGTTTTGTAAGACGGCCTCATGCGCATTTCACATGAAGAGATAAGTGTCTGCAATGAGCTTTGTCATGTGGTGATGCAAAACAGCTTTAACGAGAAATTTAAAGTAATAAGTAAAGAGAAATAAGCTCATGAGTTCAGAGTCATCATGACTGAATCATTTGGAAATATATTTTTTACCAATCATTTAGTCTTTTGCAATAGAACAGCGGATTAATGTAAATAACTATAGCACACAGCACAGAGGGGCATAACTGTTTATTGCTGGCTACATCACAGAGAAGGACTGAGAACGCATGCCTGACACTCTTATTAACAGATGATACTGTCTTCTGTCCGTTTCCAGTACGTTTACAAGTTAACGATGCACTAAAATGGAAGAGTTTTTCTCTTGCTATGTTTTCAAAACAATCCCCAGTCACATGGATCTGTGAAAATTACATAAATTATGCATTATGCATATCAGGCCAGTAGTTGGTGATATCACTTTGTAAAGAAATACTATGCAAACACATTATTCATGTACACATACACAGTAAAAAGTTTTCACCAGATTCTACTTAAAAACCTTAGTTTAGCAGGCCTTAAGTTTTTAAGTTAAATCAGCTTAAAACTGTCGTGGCCAAAAGTTTTGAGAATGACACAAATATTAGTTTTCACAAAGTTTGCTGCTAAACTGCTTTTAGATCTTTGTTTCATTTGTTTCTGTGATGTACTGAAATATAATTACAAGCACTTCATACGTTTCAAAGGCTTTTATCGACAATTACACGACATTTATGTAAACAGTCAGTATTTGCAGTGTTGGCCCTTCTTTTTCAGGACCTCTGCAATTCGACTGGGCATGCTCTCAATCAACTTCTGGGCCAAATCCTGACTGATAGCAACCCATTCTTTCATAATCACTTCTTGGAGTTTGTCAGAATTAGTGGGTTTTTGTTTGTTCACCCGCCTCTTGAGGATTGACCACAAGTTCTCAATGGGATTAAGATCTGGGGAGTTTCCAGGCCATGGACCCAAAATTTCAACGTTTTGGTCCCCGAGCCACTTAGTTATCACTTTTGCCTTATGGCACGGTGCTCCATCGTACTGGAAAATGCATTGTTCTTCACCAAACTGTTGTTGGATTGTTGGAAGAAGTTGCACTCACATTTTCTTCTCCGGACAAGCCTTTTTCCAGATGCCCCAAATAATCGGAAAGAGGCTTCATCGGAGAATATGACTTTGCCCCAGTCCTCAGCAGTCCATTCGCCATACTTTTTGCAGAAGATCAATCTGTCCCTGATGTTTTTTTTGGAGAGAAGTGGCTTCTTTGCTGCCCTTCTTGACACCAGGCCATCTTCCAAAAGTCTTGGCCTCACTGTGCGTCAGATGCGCTCACACCTGCCTGCTGCCATTCCTGAGCAAGCTCTGCACTGGTGGCACTCCGATCCCGCAGCTGAATCCTCTTTAGGAGACGATCCTGGTGCTTGCTGGACTTTCTTGGACACCCTGAAGCCTTCTTAACAAGAATTGAACCTCTTTCCTTGAAGTTCTTGATGATTCTATAAATTGTTGATTTAGGTGCAATCTTAGTATCCACAATATCTTTGCCTGTGAAGCCATTTTTATGCAACGCAATGATGGCTGCACGCGTTTCTTTGCAGGTCACCATGGTTAACAATGGAAGAACAATGATTTCAAGCATCACCCTCCTTTTAACATGTCAAGTCTGTCATTCTAACCCAATCAGCCTGACATAATGATCTCCAGCCTTGTGCTCATCAACATTCTCACCTGAGTTAACAAGACGATTACTGAAATGATCTCAGCAGGTCCTTTAATGACAGCAATGAAATGCAGTGGAAAGTTTTTTTCGGGATTAAGTTAATTTTCATGGCAAAGAAGGACTATGCAATTCATCTGATCACTCTTCATATCATTCTGGACTATATGCAAATTGCTATTATAAAAACTTAAGCAGCAACTTTTCCAATTTCCAATATTTATGTAATTCTCAAAACTTTTGGCCACGACTGTACAGGTCATTTTAACTTATTACAATAAAAATGAGTTGATATAACTTGTGAGTTTAAATGACATAAGTTGATTTAACTTAAAATCTTAAGGCAGCTGCTAAACTTAAGTTTTTAAGTTGAAAGTGGTGAAAACTTTTTATAAACGATATGATGATTTTTGATCTCCACAATCTGCTTTTGAAGAAATATCGTAGTATCGTGTTATTCTATCAGCTGCAGTTCTGGTGCCTCCGTCTTAATAAACCTGTAGTACAACACAACAAATATTCACATCAGTGTTAACTCAGCTGTAGATTTACACTTACAGGACACTGCACTTCTGCACAATTACAAAAATACATTACTTGCTTTAAAGTCTTGCCAGTTAAACATTTGATTTGCGTACTGTTCTGACACACGTTTTTCCAGTGCTCTTACACCTAAAGCGTGTGCACTCTAAAAGCCTGTCAAATAGTGCCTAATTACTGAACTAAGTTATATATCATGTCTAATTTGCGCTAATACTGTCAAAACCTGTGCTCAAAACACACAAGGTTTACATATAAACAGTTGCTTATGTCTAAAGTGAAAGTAAGCAATTGAGAAAAAAAGGATGTGTGCCTGTATATTAGATGTGTGCAGCCCTTAAAGCAACAGTACTAAACATACTGCCACTTGTCATTAAAGGGATAGTTCACCAAAAAATATAATTCTGTCATTATTTACTCACTTACATGTTGTCCCAAAAACTGTATTAATGTTGCTCAACACAAACACAAAATAAGATATTTTGAAGAATGTGGGTAACCATTGAAATTAATAACAGAAATTATTAAAAAGATAATTTTCAACAGAAAAAAGAAACTCATTCAGGTTTAAAACAACCTGAGAGTGTGTAAATTATTGCATAAAAATAAAACTATGACTGAATTTTTATTTTTGGGTGAAAATTCACTCACTACTCTTGACTAAGGAACAGTCAATTTACAATTGATGTATATAGTGTAGTATATAGTGTTTTAGTTTTTTTACATTTGTTAATTCAATTTCTTGAATGCTATTTCTAAATACACATACTGTACCTGAAAAAGAAGCACTGTTTGTTTTATTTGCATTATGTTTATTTGTAATGTGTATCTTTGTTCTTTTTTTTTTTTTTTTTTAAACATAAAATAATGACAAAGATTTTTATCTTCGTTCACTTTGGCCTAAATATCTGCCATTCTTTTTTATTTTATACTTTGTTACCTTAAAAGGCTTTTTTTTTTTTTTAAAGGGATATTAGTTTGGATGTACTGCTCAGACAACTTGCAAAATAATAAAACCAACAGGACAAAGAATTGTGATACAATTGTGAATTGTGATATTTCTGAAAAATCTGCCGTATCGCCCACCCCTATGTACACATAACATTACCGTTTTAACAAATGTGCATTTTTGTAGTTTAGACGGAGATGATAACAGTGTCATTTTCAAACCCATTTTTGAGCTCTTTGAACCCTGTTCTCAAAAGTTTGCATTTTCTGGCCCCCAAAACATTGCTATTAATGTGTAAATGAATGGAAAATTGTATAAACATAAACAGTGTTTTGTAAACTGAACCCGCAGGTTCACTGTGAATTCTCTCTGCCACAAATGCACTGGGTCTCATTCTCACAGTTTGGAGCCAATTTTTGGACAGTTGAGAAAATAATTACATGACAGACATTAAAATTAACTGTGGGCTGTGTTTTCCAAAAGTATTGTAGACATGTTCTTGGCCAAACCAGACCCATTGGAAAAAATGTTTGACTCAATGCAAAACAATTAATTTGTTCAGTTTTCCCCAAAACTGAATCTGGAAATATTTTATTACTCTGGTTGTTGTATTTATCATAGCAGTTTGGAAAGGAAATGTTTAGTGAGTGGTGCTAAAAAATGCCTTTTCTCAATTGAAACTAACGTGTATACTAAACCTGATCCAGTGTTTCCCTTTTCCTGGAGACACACCAACAGTACACATCTCTCTTAATTGGCCTGTCTATTTCTGGGTTTTGTGTCTACTAACTAGCTGATGAGTTGATTCAGGTGTGTTTGATTAGGAAAAGTTGTGTTGGTGTGCCTTAGGAACAGGGTTGAGAACACTGACCTAAGCGATACTGTTAACAAAAGCAAATGTGAGATTAAAAATGCATTTGCTAAAGCGGCCATTTCATTCTGCTTCTACAAGTCTTTGAGCTCTTTTATTGTGACTCGTATTTCACAGGACTTGTACCCGAGCATAAGTGCAGTGCTGTACCAGATAAGCAACTGAGCAAGTGCATTAGAAAAACCAAACATATGAAGCTGATTACCCAACTAACAGGGAACGTTCCCACAACTTTCAATAAACTTAAAGGTATTTAAAGGTTAGGACAAACCATTCTTAAAATAATGTTTATAGGATGTTCCAATAACGTTATTATGGTTGATTTACTTTCTTGTAACGTTAAGAGAAAACATAACAACATTCTCGGACCGTTCTTTGGATGTTATTTGTACACGACTGAGGCTCTCATAATTGTAAGAGAAAATGGTCGTATAACAACATTCTTAGAACATTCTTTGTATGATATTTGTACACAATTGAGGTTTTCCCAATGTTAAAAGAAAACGGTCTTAAAAAAAATTCTCTCTGAATGTTCTTTTGATGTTATTTGTACACAGTGGAAGTTCTCAGAATGTTTACAGAAAACAGTTTTAGAACAACATTCTCAGAACGTTCTTTTGATGTTATTTGTACACAATGGAAGTTCTCAGAATGTTTACAGAAAACAGTTTTAGAACAACATTCTCAGAACGTTCTTTTGATGTTATTTGTACACAATGGAAGTTCTCAGAATGTTTACAGAAAACAGTTTTAGAACAACATTCTCAGAACGTTCTTTTGATGTTATTTCTACACAACTGAGGTTCAAGTGATGTTAAAAGAAAATGGTCTTAGAACAACATTCTTGGAACTTTTTTTTCATGTTATTTGTACACGATCAAGGTTCTTGTAATATTTAAAGAAAACGTTCTTAGAAAAACATTCTCGGAATGTTCTTTTGATGTTATTTGTACACGATTGAGGTTTTTGTAAAGTTTAAAGAAAACGGTCTTAGAACAACATTTTCAGAATGTTCTTTTGCTGTTTTTGTACACGATTGAGGTTCTCATAATGTTTAAAGAAAACGGTCTTAAAGCAACATTCTTGGAACGTTTTTTTTACGTGTTATTTGTACACAGTGGAGGTTCTCGTAATGTTTAAAGAAAACAGTCTTAGAACAAAATTCTCAGAACGTTCTTTTGCCGTTTTAGTACACGATTGAGGTTCTCGTAAAGTTTAAAGAAAACGGTCTTAGAACATCATTTTTGGAACATTCTTTTGATGTTATTTGTACACGATTGAGGTTTTTGTAATGTTTAAAGAAAACAGTCTTAAAACAACATTCTTGGAACTTTTTTTTCATGTTATTTGTACACGATCAAGGTTCTTGTAATATTTAAAGAAAACAGTTTTAGAACAACATTCTCAGAACGTTCTTTTGATGTTATTTCTACACAACTGAGGTTCAAGTGATGTTAAAAGAAAATGGTCTTAGAACAACATTCTCTGAATATTCTTTTGATGTTTTTGTACACAATTGTGGTTCTCGTGATGTTTAAAGAAAACAGTCTTAAAACAACATTCTTGGAACTTTTTTTCATGTTATTTGTACACGATCAAGGTTCTTGTAATATTTAAAGAAAACGTTCTTAGAACAACATTTTCAGAATGTTCTTTTGCTGTTTTTGTAGACGATTGAGGTTCTCATAATGTTTAAAGAAAACGGTCTTAAAACAACATTCTTGGAACGTTTTTTTTACGTGTTATTTGTACACAGTGGAGGTTCTCGTAATGTTTAAAGAAAACAGTCTTAGAACAAAATTCTCAGAACGTTCTTTTGCCTTTTTAGTACACGATTGAGGTTCTCGTAAAGTTTAAAGAAAACGGTCTTAGAACATCATTTTTGGAACATTCTTTTGATGTTATTTGTACATGATTGAGGTTTTTGTAATGTTTAAAGAAAACAGTCTTAAAACAACATTCTTGGAACTTTTTTTTCATGTTATTTGTACACGATCAAGGTTCTTGTAATATTTAAAGAAAACGGTCTTAGAACAACATTCTCGGAATGTTCTTTTGATGTTATTTGTACTTGTTCTTGTCATGTTAAAAGACAACTTTCTTACAGCATAATTATTTAAAAACATTCTCATAATGTTTATAGAAAAAGTATTTAGAAATATAAGTCTTAGAGCATTATGAAATAGTGTTGTCATAGCATGTATAAAAGATCAAAGGAAATATTTGTCCAATGTTTGTATAATCAGTAAAAAACATACTCATAACTTAAAATGTGGGTGTTTTTTAACATAGAGAGAACATTCAAATATAAGGTACTCATAACAATATGACACTGGTAGATTAGAATGTTCCTTTAACATAAAAAACTGGATGGTTTGAGCATTTACAAAACAGAAATAACATTTTCATAACTTAGTGGGAACATAAGCAAAATGATCTCGGAACACATTTTGTTAGGTGGAAATGTGATGCAAATATCAAAATCTATTGGTTAAGAAATCATGCACTATGGTAAAAGTGTTCAAGAGGTCATAAGCATGATGTGCAGGGAACTGCGTGAAAATAAGTCTGTTCATCTTGTATTGGTGTGAAAAGGAAAAAATGTTGTTGGTATTTTACTGCCACTAGTGTTCAGTTCAGCTGAAAACTGAAGTGAATTGTATGTATAGTTTGAGTTTAGCAAAATTGTAGGTAAAGGTATGTAATTGCTAGCATTTGTCTCTGTGATCTACCTTGCAAATTTCACTTTCCTATTCACTTCCAAGTCTAAAATGCTTTATCAGAACTGTGAATCATAATTGCTAGTATACATAGACAAGCTAGAGTGTAAATATTTTTTGACCGCTTAGAAAAAAGTTAAACTTCTAGACGTGGGTGGTACAATCCAGTCGACAGTATTGCCAGAAATGAAATGTCCCCAACTAAGAAAACCAAAGGCGAAAGTGGCTAGGAAACCTCCATCTGTGACAGAAATGGAGAAAAAAACCTGGAAGAAACCACAGGGGCCAGTTCTCCTCTAGCCAGACGAAACCAATATGGTGTGGTTTAATTCCAGGCTGCTACACAAGTCAAATTACAAAGCAGAAGATTCGTCTGGTTCCCGTATCCTTTGCTCACCTTGCTCACAACAATAAAGTTCCTTAACGTATGCATATGTATTGCATTACTAATACAAAAATTTTATATAGCACCACTTCATGCATTGGTTTTGTCTATATAATGTTGTAAATTATGTCATGTTAATTGACTCTAGACTTGATTTAATCTAATGCATAAATTTAGCATTAGACCTCAGACTTGTGAACATCTGACACCTAGTCACCAAGACCACCTCAGCAGTAGTATTTAGATGTTTTTTTTTTTTTTCAATTTATCTGACATCTGTCTTGATGACTACCAGCGCTGTGAGTCACATGGAC
Source organism: Garra rufa (assembly GCF_049309525.1). Lineage (NCBI taxonomy): Eukaryota > Metazoa > Chordata > Actinopteri > Cypriniformes > Cyprinidae > Garra > Garra rufa. The sequence goes on along the minus strand of NC_133365.1, from coordinate 7,255,372 downwards.
AATATGATGGGCAGAGTCAGGGTTAGGCCTAAAATACACATAGGTGCCTGTGCAATATTTGTCAGTGAACTTTCCTGTTCGACCAGAGCAGGAGGTTGTTGTATGTCTAGACTGTTGCTAGGCCTGCTTCACTGCACAAATCAGTCTTCCAGTGTGAAGTGTAATCTGGATAAAGATAACATGTCTTTATTTACATTTACAGTTCAAGTAAGAGTTAGGAGAAGATCACGGATTCAGTCCTGGAACATAGCAGATCAGCTGAAAGGCAGCAAGGACAACTGACCTTCTGCAGCCCTTCTAAAAATATTTCTTTGTAGTTCATGACGGATTAAATTAACTGACCAGACATCTTAAAATTTGGATCATTTTACAAGGCAACTATGTGTTTTTTCACATAAAAGATTTATTGTTTCATTGCCTTTTGCAAAGGAGCTCATACGCTGCATTGTTTTACGTATTAGGCTGGAGCGTCGGCTCTTATGGAAATATCACTTACATCAACTCATGTGCGTCATGTTAACTTAAACAGGTTATTTCAGTCCATTCGCTGTTATTCAAACAGTCTTTGTCTTCAGTTTCCACCCTGATGACTCACTGGTGCGGTCAAGCTGCTTAATGTCACATTGCAAGTGGAATTTTATAACGTATGACAAATAATGAAAGAGGAAGTTCAAAAGACGATTTAAAATGATGTAATGGTGTCAAAATTTAGACACTTTATTTATTTTGTGAAGCTTTTGAATGATTTTATGCTTTGTGTGTGGGCAGAATGCAACAGATTTAGATCTGTTTCATTCAGGCTTTTTAAACATATTGGAGAATGTTTGGAGTTTAAAAAACTTTTTTAAAACTAATTTTGAGAATTCTTGGATAGCTTTGTCTGAAATGCTTGACAATGGCTGATTAAATGATGAATTGTATCCTATATATATATATATATATATATATATATATATATATATATATATATGTATATATATATATATATATATATATATGAATAGTAGTAAGTTTTAAACTTTTCTTTGGTCTGAGGATAAATATTTAATATTTACAAAATGGAAACCCAACATGTGTGTGTGTGTGTGTGTGTGTGTGTGTGTGTGTGTGTGTGTGTGTGTGTGTGTGTGTGTGTGTGTGTGTGTGTGTGTGTGTGTGTGTGTGTGTGTTTGTTAAAGAGATAGAGAGATAAATAGAGAGAGATAAACCACTTTTTAATGTATAGTAATAAAATGTAATGTTGAATTATAACGACTAATAATAGCCAATGGTTTACAATTTATTATGATTTACTAGACATTTTGTAGACTATATAAAACTGCAACTATATGTCAGTAGCATTAATTAGAGTATAAATAGTCAGTTAGATTTGAATTACTAGATTAAGTTTTACATGTACACTCTTTAAAAAATAAAGTTGCTTTAAAAGGTTCTTTAAGCGATGCCATAAAATAACCATTTTTGGATCCACAAAGAACCATTGAGTCAAAGGTTCCTTAAAGAATCATCTCTTTCTTACCTTTTTATAATCTGAAGAACCATTTTTCGCCACAAAGAACCTTTTGTGAAACAGAAAGGTTCTTCAGATGTTAAGGGTTCTTCATTGAACCATTTAGACAAAAAAGGTTCTTCTATGGCATCGTAAAGCACCTTTATGTTTAAGAGTGTAGTTGCAAAGCAAACTCATTTGGCTAGTAAAATTATTGGTATTCCTAGCCCTAAATTATCAGACTGTTATTTCAGCTATGATTCAAAAAGAACATATTATCCTAAATTATTTTGGCCTACCCACTGCATAAGTATTTCATTCTACTTCCTTCCTTCCTACCATGTTTTGATGGTACTATGATAAGTTCATATGTATTGTGCTGTTGTCTTTGTTTTATATGCACACCCACTGTGAAAACGAATTTCCGTTCTGAGGACAAATACATTATCTATCTAAAGCTACTTACAGTAGCTACAAAATAAAGTACCAGCTACCAGAATCATTCATATTCAGATCATTCAGGTGTACAATTCTCACTTTTTACAATTCAAAACACCAGCCAATGGATAAAATCAAGTCCTGTCTTTTTTATTATTATTATTATTATTATTTATTCATAATTTCATTTGGAAATACATCACAATATAATAATAAAGTCGGGTGCAATCTTGGACTCATGTCGACGCAAACAATGTAATCTAAGTTGGGCCTCATGCCCAGCTGTGTTGTCTCATCAGCATGAGTCTGGCCTCTTCATCACTCCATCTGTAGTCTTAGAGTCTTGCAAGTCTGACAAGCTCAGTGTGACTTGGCTTGAGGCAGCACTATTTATGTCTGGTAATATTAGGGTGAGTGTAAAACGGTGTTAGTTTGGACACGTGGGAGGTAATGAGTCATTAAATGTACAGATCTTTCGAGTTGGTTAATCTAATAATTGCATCCAAGTCCACCACTGTATAGTCTGGCAAGCTGGCACACTAAACATTAAAGTCAGAAGAGGAGATGGGAGCTTTCATTCTTGATGCCCTAGCTTTGGATAGAAAGGGAAAAATAAATAAATAAATAAATAAATAAAATAATGGATGAGCAAAAGATTTGTTGGGGTAAAGAAAAAAATGAAATATAACAACAATTTTCATGTGATTTCTCTCAACAAGATACTTTCAAGAAGTGGGAGATGAACAAGTGACTATTGTACAGACTTGTAAAATAACCTTTTAAAATACAAAAGTAGTTAAATGTGGACCATTATATGTATTCAGTTTGTTTTGCAATATAAAATTATTAAATATAAGCCCAAGTATGTCCAATACTCTTCCTGGAGACCCAATGATTAGCTGGTGGATGAACTTCAATGGACAGTAGCCCTCTGGGAGCAGGTTTGAACACCCCTAAGCTTATATTCCTATCCCAAAAAAAAAAAAAAAAAAAAAAAATTTGGTTTAGTTCTACTGACAAGCAGCAATCACAAAAAAAATCACAAAAACGTGGCAGCCTCAAGAGTCAGCTGGATTTATGAGGATGCAACCTCTGCAGTGTGGGAGACATTTTTAATAGTCTTGCACAATAACACATATTACACACCAGTCAGATCCTACTCAAGCGCTAGTAGGCAGACTAATAAAGTTATTTAAAGGGCCACATTGAACATGACGCATGTCCAGTCTTGACAACTTCCTATTTTGTTAGGTCTTCGGAGTCATAAGACTCTGCACTCGTTACAATTATGTCATTAAATTTATGTATATATAACATTCTCATATTAAGCATTATGTAAACCATCACACATATGTTGCTTGTTCATGCTTATGATGTTGTATCTTAGCTTAGCGCAACATTGCTTTTACATGATGTAGCATTCTCTCTACAGTCCCTGCAGCTGCAAAATCCCTGATTTTTTTCAGCTGAATTGTTGCTCAAAAGTGTTAGACTCTGGCTGATGAAATGATTTAGGGGAGGTCAAACAGCAGCTGGTTGTGCAGTAGATCCTGTGTTTATCACGTCAGCCTTAAACTACCCCATCCAGCTGTTAAACTGTTATTTCGTCTGTGACCTTGTGACCTGTCCTGATGTAGTTCACCCAAAAAATGAAAATTATGTCATCCTTTATTCACAGCATGACTGTATTCTGTGGAACACAGCTCTCAAATCTTTTTCGTCTTTTCCCATATTCAGACGACATTGATTGTTATGCTTCCGGTAGTGAATTTAAAACATAAAAATCATCATTTCTGGGGAAATTTACATAGAACTGAGATTGTATGGGAAGTCACTTTGGATCTTTTACTGCATGTAATAAAATGCAGTACTTGGGGTTTAGAGCAGTGGTTCCCAAACCTGTCCATTGCATGTTCTCCCTTAAGGTCCGTTCACACCAAGAACGATAACTATAAAGGGTGCTTTCACATCTGTGGTTCGGTTCATTTGGTTGGACCACGGGCAACAAATGATACATTGTAGCATTTTCTGCTGTTTTGGGTCCTTTTCACACCACACTGATTGCTCTGGTCCGAACCAGTTAAAAACTAACCAAATGCATTCATGTGACAACATCCAACAGCCAGACGTGTCATTGAATGTATTTTCTAAACTGCTAAACAATGAGAAGATTGTGTTCTTGTGAGTTTTCGAAAGTTGGGACCTAATATGATCATCAGACCAAATTTATTTCACAACTCCAAGTTTGTCCGCGAGCTGCCATGGGGCAATGTTGCTAAAGTTCTAACTGTCAAAAAATACTTGGCAGCTGAATTAGTCCAAAAAGGACTTTATGAAGCTGGCAAGCGATTCTTGCTCCATAGGGGAGTGCAGATTCTTTCTGCTACATTGTTTGCAGTCTCAATGTGTCCTCATAAAGCGAGCAAAGATTGCAAACAATCTCTTTCTCCTGATGAAAGATCTATTGTAGGGGTTTTTAATAGGGAGGCAGGAAGGTCCAGTTGCCCAGTCAGCCAACCTGTCACTCCAGCCACTCACTTTCAGGAGATCTTTGAACATCAAGGCAGTAATTATAGTTGGAATGAGAATACTCTTATAGACACATATTTTCATGGTTTAACAAAGACACTAGAACTACAACTCAGTTATGTAGGTAATACCATGAAGCTGAACAGATCATCCAGTTATTTCTCAAAGTGGTCTATTGTCTCCAATCCTACCATTATACACAGCATACTCAGATCTACCCCAGTACCTGAGAAAAGATTCCATTTCTCTGCCAGTGAAATACACTTAGAAAAGATCTGATGCACCTCGTTGCCACCTATCTGATGCCACTGGATAAGAGGAAGGAAACAAGAACACCATCTTTATTTCTGTTGTGGAGCTGCTATTTCATGTCCATCTGATCCATTCACCCATTCAGAGAGATGGAAATGTCCAACCACTACATCCCCTTCACAAACTTCTTTAAGCGTAACTATGAGTAAATTCAGAGTAATTCTCGTAAAACAGACCTTTCCGAAAACTTTTCTTGCTTGACAAACACTATCAGATTTGATAGTTAAACATGTATGTTAATGAACTCCAATCATTGGTAAATAGGCCATGCATGCATGCTCATTCACAATTAACATAATCCCTGCCTGAATTACAACTACGTAAATTCTGTGTCCAGGAATGCAGAGGAATTTTCTGGAATCCCTTCTCAGGTTTGGCTCCAGAGTATTGCTTAAATGCAAAGACTAATAGGCCATATTCCTAACAATAAATAACATTTTATTAACATAGTTCAGGAGGAGTGTGTCAGATACTTAGCCTAATCAAAAACAAGAGGAGCACAATGAAGTTAACTAATGCAAATTTAAACACAGCCGTCTTGCCTCTACCTGTTCAACGGTTTATCAGCATCCCTCCAACACCCCATCTCCTCACTCTGAGTTCTTACTACACCTACACGAGGGGGTGTTGGCCATTTCCGAGCTCGGAGCCCTTCCCCGGACAGCCCACCAAATACACATTACAATACTCCAGCTAATTATATGTATGTGTGAACTCGTGAAATAGTCAATTAATGTGTGTCCACCAAAGCATTTTTAACCAGCTGAAAAAATGCTAGGTGCTCTTCTGAAAACGGCCAGCTGGTGGCGCTTGAGTATGCTTTGGTGGCACAGCGTTTTTCCAGCTGAGATGCTTTGGTTGCTATGATTTGGAATATCCAAGGTAATAACGTACTACTAATATCTCATTTTGAAAAGCCTGCTCAATATAAAAGTGCAGTAACCAGAAATATTTAATTTTAATAACTCCATTTATGTTCAGTTGTTGCACAAGTAGGATGGTTAGTTGTAGTATTTGTCCCACTTCTCCTTCACTGATTGGACGGCTGTGTAAGAAAGCGACCACGACAAGCACTGCATTTTACATTTATCAACTCTTAGCTAAAGACAAAAAAAAAGTATTAAAATAAATAGTGTTATGGGAGTTCATCAAAATTCAGTGACATCAATTTGCTAGAAAGAAACAACGTTTTATACACCATTTACACATGGCAGAGAACTGTTGTACATTTATTTCATACCAACTTTTGAAAATGCAAACATTTTCTTGAATTCGAACGTCAGAACAGCTTTACAAATGATTTATGCAAAAATTCATTCCGCTCAAGTTTCATGAATAAAGCCCATTGTCTTCTCATCATACTTTCTCCCTTGATTCCTTCCTGGACTCTTCCGCTCTCCTGTTACTCAACTGTACCTCCGGGAAATCCAATGTTCCACACCACTCCTTCCAATCATGCCATCAAATAGTCATTAGTCCTCCTCTTTCTCATGAATGGATGAACCCCCTGCTGTTCCCAGAACAGCAGGTGATGGTTAAGCTATTTGCCGGGGCTATTCACCTATCTACCACCCTTGACACATCCATATTCATTCAGGCCAAAAAAGATGGGGGTCTTCAGCCATGTATTAACTTCCGTTCTTTGAACTACATCACTGTGAAGTGTAAATACCCTTACCAATCATTTTGAAATTTACATTCATTGGATGTACTATATGCCTCTGTAAGTACTGAGTCATGCTGTATGGCCTGATCAATGCCCCCTCAGTCTTTCAGCCTTACATAGAGGAAATGTTCAGTGTCTACCTTCACACAGAATTCTGCATCGGCAGGGATCCTTCTCAAAAATCAGTCTTGCTCATGAAAGCATGTAGTTAAACTCTCCCCTGGAATGGGTGGTAGCTGAGCAGGATCTCATCAGGTCTCTGCAAAGACGGAAGGCTTCATCTGCCATGAAGACATAAGGCTGGGGCCCCAAATGCTCTGCTTCTGACAGCAGCGTGTTCAGGTCAGCAGAGGGTTTGACAGCAAAGAGTGTTACCAAGGGACTATTAGACAGTGTCCCACCATCTGGTCGCCCCATAACTGCCAACATCTATGATCGGGAGGCAGTATTTGGAAGGCGGCCAGCGACCCATGTAGCCCAAATGGATAGACCTGATACTGCCAGTGATCAGATGGGGAGCTACAGGCTGGCTTTTCCTGTGCCTTTGACATCGGGGAGACCTGCCAATACCGTTTGTGAAGTCCAAGTAAGAGATGTACGGAATTTATCGTAGTCACTCAGTTCATCCACCCAAGGGGTAAGACCAAGATATTATTATACCTTCGAGTAGTCATTGCAAAATAAGGTCAGATCCAGAAGTTAATGCTTCCAAGAAAATTCACGTTTACAAGATTTAAGCATTCAAAAAGTAGTCTCTTACTTCTGCCAGTATGAATCAACGAATTTGATGACCCTGCACTTCAGCCTCTCATCAAACTTCCTGTCCAATCAAATGCTCTTTAGAATTTGAAGCATCCCGCCCCCTACACTATAAATAGACGCTTAAGTTTCATTAACACATCAGTATCTACTTTAATGTGGCACATGATTTTTTTCTGCTTTAGTCTAGTCTGTATTCTTCAATAAATATGTACAATGGCATAATTACATAAAATTACAATTTACAACATTTTTAAGAGGCCCAGTGGGGTTCAAGTGGCCACACTTGTACAAAAAACTGTCAGTTTACATTTCTTGAGAACTAAACCAATAAACTTGGTGTTACTTATAACATGCTTTGCTGTTTGAGCTACAGAAATGCTCACACATTACATTCACGCCATCAGTAATTTTTTACACTAACCTAAACACCATTAAAACACATAAATACATCTAGCCAATAGATTTAAGAAGCTTTTGCACCATCTTGTTCTAGGAACTAGCCAGCATGGTGGTTCCTAGAGAACTAATTTCCTTCTCTGGCTGTTTTTCTCATTGCATTCGCACCGGCAGCAAGAACTCTGAAGAGGCGGACAGTCTTTATTTGTGGAATTTATGAACGTCAACAACCGAGTAAATGGAGGACGCAGTGATCAGAGCTGCTTTTTGTTGTGTTTCGTGGGTTTCATGATAAAGGGGATGGAATGTAAACAATTTATTTAAAAATTTGACTAAATCTCCTATGACAATTGGCAGTGTTACATATCATCGAGGCTGAGAAAAGAACACAGTGCTGCAGACAACATTTAAATGTCATTATTGCTGATTTTTGGAGTAAAATTTTATACATGGCTTTTAAAAAATGCCAGGTAATCTGAGTTTTATGTGCATTTGGCCAATCGGCGTACACTTATGTCACTGGTAATTCTTATAGAACTGGTTTAAACCCTACTTTGAAGTAGGAGCTAATTTAGTTCCCCAAACTGAGTTCTTACAACTAAATACGCTACTAGTTCCTGTGGTGCGAACATGCCAAAAAGAGGGTACTTCTGCTAATAGATTTATGAACTATGAAAAGGTTCCTCCGGTGCGAAAGCCCTTTTAGTCGAGACTTAAAATATCAGCAGATTTATTCTCAACAACAAACAACCTATTATAAAAGGCCCAGGGACGGGAGATGAGAGTAGATCTAGGAGGAAGACTGCAGTTCCCTCCCAAGTAGTCCTGACAACCCTAAGGCCAGATGTGGTTCTGTGGTCTGACGAGGCAAAGATCATCTTGATTGAACTTACAGTCCCGTGGGAAGAAGGATGCCACCAAGCCTTTGAAGAGTGCAAAATAAAGTGTTGGGAGAAAGGGTTGGAGGCATTGCTGTTCCCAGAATTATCTGCCCAGTTGGTATGGAAAATGTTCACAGCAATTGGACTAACAGGTAAGGAGAGGAATGTAGCAGTCCAGAGGATGGGGGAAACAGCAGAAAGAGCCTCTTGTTGATTATGGAATAGTAAAGAGGAGCAAAGCTGGAATCCAGGAGGAGAAGATGAGCAGTGATTTGGTCACCATTGCGGATCCACCAATAGGAAGTTGTTACAGGGTCAAAACGCCCAAGGAATGTTGGACACTCTCTGATGACATCAGCTCTTCCTGGCCAAGACTACATTCATGCAAGATGAATGTAAGAGAGGCATCTTCTATATTCATATTGTATTGTGTTAGTTAGAATTTTAACTAGTAATAACACATACTAACACGGTAAATGTAGTATGAATGAAGCAGCAAAAACATCTGCTGTTACCACTATGGTAACCTTGTTTAACTGAATGGTTCTAAATCCCAAAAGAATTGAACATTAAATACAATCAAGTCTCTCTCTTTTATCCATGAAGTCACATGGAAGGCATGCTGGGAACTGAAGTTTCAGTAATGCCAACAGCAAAAATAAGTGTGAGTACTTGATTGCTTCACATTCACACCATAATTTATTTCAGTAGATTGCATATTATATTAATTACATTAATCAAATGTAAAGAAATCAACTACAGAAGAGAACCATGATTTTGTACATCCCAATCTGAATAAATCATACAGCCTGTTTTTTTCTCTTTTTTTTTCTTCATTGACTGAAGAGCAGACAGCTGCTCATGAGAGGACTCAGATCTGCCAGATGGCCATGACTATTGTAAAGCTCATTCTGATAAAATGCCCTTGTTGGGCTGGCAGAACCGCTTGCAGCGATCAAGAGGGCCATGGGTTCCCAGTGGCGGCTGGCAGGAGAGCCAATATTTCCCTAGCAACTCACTGAAGAGGTCAGTCAATTGCTGCTATTTGTAGTGTTGAGACTACAAGAGAGGCAAACCGTACATTAAAGCTCATTCACAGAGATCTCCTCTACGAAAACAACACATTCTCTTGGGATTTGTTTGATCCTCAGTTCTAAATGACGGGAAATCCTGGGAAAGGTTTTGATGAATATTGCAAAGAGGAATGTTATGAAATAAAGTGGAAAATCAAATATAAAATGTGTCAAAACAGACCTGTTCATCTCAATGGTAGTTATTTTCCCCCCAAACCTCAGGGTTATATGCTGTGACATTGCTTTCATGTCAGTTAAGTATTTTCCCCACCCTAAATTACCATAAAATGTCATTGTAATGCATTCTGATGACTTAGATTAGATTTTTACCTTTTTTTTAACTATAGTGAAATGTTCAGTAATGAATATTTATTATTGTCATTAAAATAATGCCAAGAACAAAACAAGCTTACATTTCTCGTTTGCATTTCATTCTTTTTAATATAAACTACATACTTACCCCTTTGTATTGACCCTTTTTTTTTTTTTTTTGCATGGCATTTTATTTTTAAAATGCAATGCAATGCAAAATCTAAAATGCCACAAAATGCAAAGATACCGAAATAATAATAATAAAAGAGAGGCAGGAGTCAAAGTGGTCTAATTTTACCAACTAAATGTTTTATTTGTGTTTTGCAATGACACTGGCTTTTTAAATCTCTATTTTCTTCTGCACTTGCTATCTTAGGAGATGCATTGGAATTGTAAACAGTGAAAATGATAAAATACATTTCATAAAACTACTTACAAGCAGTGTACGTCCAAGGCAGAGGACGACCATACCTGCTCCGCCCCGATTTATAACAATACATGTCATTTTATAGCTTTAAGGTTCACATATTTACATAGTTACAGCAACGCTTCATGGTACGCCCACAAAACCTTGTGTGTTTTTATCTTTTTATCATTTTTTCTTAAGAATCATATATACATCCATTAACCCGGCTGCCTGCTGCCAGGGAAACACAGTTAGAATTATGTGTGTACTAATGTAATTCTTACATTACCTGCAACTTACAATAAAATTAATACAGAGCTCAATCCATTGTCTTTTCCATAAAAAAGGTAGACTTATCCATAAGATAAGTCAACAAATAAAAATACTAAACATATTGCACTTACATCAGGACAGCTGTGGACCTGGAATAAAGTGGAAAAGGGAAATTCAGCTGAGTGCAATGAACAAAGCAACCAGTGAAACCTCTAAATAAATAACTACATTTTTGTACTGGTAAAACATGTCGTCTTATTAACAAATATATAGGGATAGATCCTAACTGACCTTGTGCCCTATTAAATATAGAGTGCATGATTAAACCTAAAGTCCGGAGAAACAACATTTTAAGTGTAGAAACAGAAGGTGAAATAAGTCTGGAAGCTTCATAGTTGAGTGCCGTAATGTCCTGAGAATACTGTCTCTTCCATTCTTAACGTGGAGCTACAATGAATGGCTTATTGGCTTTACATATCGCAGCTAAGCATGTTATAGTCTTTAGAGACCAGCGACCAACTTCAAGTCCATTTCGAGCTCAGAGCAAAACTCTCCAGTCTTCAGCTGCAGTTTGGTCCATTCCTCTTATTTATGAATTGTGATTTAAATTATGCTTTGTGCCAGCATTTCATGTGATATGGAGTCGACGGACATGGTTGAAGGTTCACAGGAACACCGTTGAGTGATAAGTGCATGATCGTCGCCGTTTTCTACGTGTCATCCAGACATCCAACTCCGCAGGGATGAGCCATTTCTGAAATGTCCAGGAAAGTCATCATGAAATGGAGAAGAAAGAGAGGTCGGTGGTACCAACAGTGCTCGAGCAGAAGAAGAGAAAGATGCTAAACAGTACCCAGCTGTCTTAGTGTTACAGAGGCAATAATCTCCTCTATTGTCTCCAGTACACTTGGAAAACCTATTAAATAACAAAATTCAAATGGGAATAACCAGCATTATTCAGCATGGTGGTGCCCCACTCGTCCAGCGCCATTAGGTCGGGTCACACTACCTTTTCCTCTATCTTTCACCGCTTGTAAACGACGCCTTGTGCATTTCTCCACTCCCTGTCTTTTTGCCACATTAACAAATAGAATGGCTGATGAGAATGAAATGCTAAGTGAAAGAAACCTCCCCAATGCTACTTTTTTTATAGTCTCTCTCTGGCTCTCTCACTCTATCATCTTAGGAGGAGGAGGATGTCGACGTGGTGCTGGCTTTCTTTTGGTTCACTAAGTCCATGTAGAGTTCTGAGCGCAGAAATCGAGCGTACGAGTCTTTCTCCATCAGGCCGTATATCCTCCTCTGGGCCAGGTCGAAGCAAGAGCGATTGATGTTTTGCAAATTCTCTTTAGTGTGTTCCCTGGTGTAGGAATCCAAATTCACCTGCAGGACAAACAAAAAAAGCCATTATTTTCAAGTCAACAGTCAAGTTATGCCTAGATTACAGACAGTTTAGTGAGAAAGCACATTTGCAGATTTCCCCCACTCCATTTATGGACTGTCTATAGACCGCCTGCTCCAGAAAGGACACTTTCCAGCAGCGTTCAGCTGTATTCCTAATTAAACACAGCTGAACCCATTAATCAAGGTCTTCAAGATCCCTAGCAGCAGTGTTGGGGGTAACGCATTAACGCGAGTTACGTAATCAGATTACTATTTTCAAGTAACTAGTTTTTAATTTACAAGAAAATATTTGAGTTACTTTTCCAAATAAGTAATGCCAGTTACTTTTTCCCCATTTATTGATTGAAAGTTCTCCTGTCCCCATGTTAAGAGAAATCCGGAATGAGATGTTATAAATGTGAACATGCATTAATTCATCCCACTCACAAAAAAAAAAAAAAAAACAGATTTAGTATTCCTCAAAATAATTAAAAACAGTGAAATGCAACTCAGAATATGACGCAAACCTGCAATAATTAAATATGTTAAGTAGTACGAATATCTTTTATGTCTTTAATACCATTTTAATAACCAGTGTCTGCTTCTGACCTTTAATGATTCCTTGCAACCATACTAAAAAGCAAAACTAAAACTTTTTTTTTCACTTTGGTCAACTTTACAGACGTGAATTTATTTTTTTGGTGTGAAAGGGCCAAAAATAGGACTTTTTATATTAAAAACAAACAAGCAAACACTGCCCAGATTTAAAAAGTAACGCAACGCATTACTTTCCATAAAAAGCAACTAAGTAATGTAATTAGCTGCTTTTTTAAGGAGTAACTCAATGTTGTAATGCATTACTTTTAAAAGTAATTTTCCCCAACAATGATCAGTAGAAACTTCTGCGCAGGTCTGATGGAGCAAAACTCCCTCCAGGAGCTGGATTGGACTGATTGGTCTAATGAATAGTTTTTATTTTATTTTTTATATTCCGTATGAAAACAAAGTAATGTTTACTTTGACCATGAAATACATTAGGCTTACTATTTGTTGTGTTGGTGTACAAAACATTTTGACATACCATGCAAACTTCATCCCATATCTTTTGTTGTTTAGTGATTTAGTGTATAGATTTTTGGTGCCCAATGTTTATGTTTGGTGTTAAAAAATATATATATATAAACCTGCTCCTAGATGACATATAAAGCAAACGTTGGTTGGTCTTTTAACAGGTTGGTAAGATGGTCTATTCCAGTCTAAGATGAAAAGAATAAGATGAAAAGTCAAAGATCTGACAACTTAAATCTACACAAAGCTAAGCCTGAGCAAGTTCTTTAGCTTTGCTGCTGGAAATTGCTGCAAGGTCCTGCTGCTCATCTGATTTTGAATTTCCAAACCGCTTTCCAAGTTTGCAAAATGAAAACATGCCCTCATACTATCTGCTGTGTTGTGCGGCCAAGAGGGAGACCATTAGTCAGGCATGACATCATATCCTCCATGGCTTCTACTTTGACCAATTTTTCAGGCTCATGACACAAAGCAGAGTATTTTAAGAACATTTCCAGCCCTTTTCTACGCTGCTAAATACAGAATGGCAGCATTGTTTATGCTCAGAGAGTGGCACTTTCTCGGCTCTCAATTAATATCTGGAACGACTTTTAGTGTCAGATGTTTGCCGTCTGTAAAATTTGAACTAAATTTGAGACCTCATACTCACCTCCTTACAGGACTGGATGGCGATGAATTCCGCAAAGATTTTCTTAGCTTTCGATGCCATCTTGGACTGGGATTTAATCTTCTTGTAATCCTCGCAGGCCAGCCAGAAATCCAGATTCTCTTCGCTAAACTCTGTGCGCAGGAAAGCTCTAAACGCCGCCAATCCATCTGATGAGGGAGAGAGGGGAAAAACAAAGAGGCAGAAAAGGGGAGATGTTATTGGATGGATAAACAGAGAACCATGGCAACGGCAGCCTCCACTGAAGAGGCAGCGCTGAGCGCCAAACCCTGAGTCACTACTTAGCGCATTAACATGAGAACACGGCTCCAACCAGCGATTTAATTACATTTGTTCTTCCTCCGAGACTCCTGCCGCCATGCCCTGGACGCCACGAAACATCTTCATAATTATTATTATTTTTCAGCATTTCTTATTTTAATTGAGTTCTTGACTCACTTTCAGTGACTCAAGATGAACTCACATTATCTATGCTGCAGGTTGCTATAGCTGCCAAACACATGAAGGTAAGCACTGCAGCAAAATCAAACCGCTTGTACTGATTTTAGATCATCCTTGAGTAACCCGCAATACCAAAGTAGCTCTTTTTTTTTTCTTAAAGCCTAAAACAAGTTAAAACCAATCCTCTAGTGTCACATTGACTTCCTTATACAGTAGCACAAAACTGACATTTTTTAGATTTCCTCTCAGCTCTAAAGGCGCCCAGTACTAAAATAGAAGGAAGCGTGGCCCCATCCCAAAACACGTAATCACCTTTCCGTTCTCATAAGAGCCTGCTGATAACAGCATGTGGATGCTTTCAGCCTTTCATATGAGGGAAACAATCACTGCGGAAAAAGACATCTCCTGCCTTAAATCTCAGACCTAATTGCGCCACAAGCACTTTCAACGTCACAAAATGACTGAATTTGATTAAAAACCATGATATGGATGGTAGGGTTTTGTCTGAGTCCATATGGATCTAGGACTCAATTCATCTGAGATTACTATGAGAGCCATTGACCACGTTCAACAGACCGTTCATTCTGTGACTCAGAGCAGGAAGTTGAAAGCATGCATGCTTAACACAATGCAACAATGCAGTCACCATCCCGGTGGATTCGAGCCAAGCCAATGGAATTCATCAAATACATCCAATACAACAAGTTCATTGCATACATAAAGAAAGGAAATGACAACATAAAGAGAATATGTCTTACATTTGTGGTTGAGCAGCTTGTCCAAAGATTCACCCCACTTCATTGCCTCTTCTGGAGTGGGCCTGCAAATAAAGGCAGAACGGTTTTTCAGCAAACCCATCTCTGTCAGGTTTCTCATTGTATGACCCATTCGAATCTCTGCCCTTCTCTCGCTCGAGTGTGTGTGTGCGCGTCTGTCGAAGTGTGTGAGCATCTGAGTAAGTCTCTCTTGGATGGCCTCTTTTATACTTTCCACTGTGGAGAGGAGGGGCGGGATCAGGTTGCACCAATAGGATTACGTGTCAGCCAGAGGCTCCGCCCACAGCCTCCCTCAAAGACTCATTCTTGCCTTCATTGTCTATCTGAACTCAGCACCTACAGACTGCAGCTTTAACACTTACTTTGACACAGCCAAATAAGGGAAAAGGGGAGCGTTAACATAAAACCATAAATCAAAACAGAGTGCAAGCAAACAAGAAGATCTACGCTCTACACCTGCACTTTTTATGATGACTTCAAACTTTGGTGCACTGAGATCTGTACCATGAAACATTTTAAAATTTACAGGTCAATTGTAGCTGAACACACTTAAAATACTAATAAAAACAATATTAATCATCAGACCAAATTGGCAATAAAAACGTTTTAGCAGCACGTATCAAATCATAATTTAACCCTTTGGTGCATAACATCCTCTATATGTTTTAAACTAATTTTAACCACCAAATATGACTATATAGTTTATGTATTATGTATTTATTGTGTCATTTTTTATTTCTTTTTTATACAAATTGAAATAAAATATATTATATATATATATTAGATTTATATCAGTTGATTTGTTTCAAGTAACAAAATGTTTTACTAACCACACTGTCAATGGGAAAATTTAATATCTATTACTACCTATCCGTCTATACTATTGCAATACAGATGTGTAACTCTCTCAAAATAAATCATTTATTCACAGCAAAACTAATAAGCAAATGGTCATAAATACATTGAAAGTGCTAAACTTTCTATTATTTACATTTGTAAAAATCACTTCCAAACCTATTCATCTAAAAGACATCTTTTTAGAGCTTTCTGTGTGTGTGTGTCTGTCTCTTCCATCCCACACACATGACCAGAGAGCCACCAGCTGGATCATTACCCAGGAAGCAGGCGGACATCACAAACACACACACACACACACACACACAAACACATGCACACACTCACTTGACAGACTTCATGGATTTGTCGAGCTTGCCGACTGGGGTGCTTCCGGGAGACTCATTCCTCCTCCTCAGGAAAGCGAGTCGGTTCTTCATGTCTTTGGCCCTGCACAAAAATGCACAAAAAGGAAAGAGCTGAGTTCTGCAGGTCATAAACCAACCAACAAACCAACCGCAGTCATGGAAAACACAACCCCATAAATCCAATTCAGATCGTCATAGCAGTAACCAATAAAACGTTGTTCCGCCGTACATGTTTTCCTTAATCCGCGGTTATCGAAGTTGAGAGGACGTCTGACGTTTTCGTCGTTTCAAGAAACTCTTTCTGCCTCTCGTCAATCTCTCTTCCTCCTCGCCAGTCTTGCTTCTGAGCGAGAGGATGAGTGAAGGGAGGGTTGTGCCACTCTCCACACCATCGCTCCGCTGTTCAGGTGCCACCGGGAGTCCCGGAGGCCCTAACCTAGGGCCGATGGGCCCCGGGGACCGCTGCGGAGTGCAGCTGCATCTCCGAATCTCCAAAAACCTGACTGTTCACCCCTGGATCCACGTCTCAGGAGATGCGCGCTGAGCTCCGGAACCTCCAGATGCCCGTCCTCCCTCTGCCTGACCTCACGTACCTCTTCCAGAGGAACAGGCTTTGCACAATTTCCACCCACTGATTTCCACTGTGGCTTTGCAGATCCTCTGCCCTCATCAGCTCCATTTGGCCTCTCGTAACGCAGGCACGCGCTGATGACAGTACCAAAAAAAGAAACCGAATACCATTTTTGGCCCTCCCAAGGCCACCGTTCCCACATAAAGCACACACTGAGTGTTCCTGCTGTCCATGATTGGACAATAGGCATGAGGTGTTCTTAGACACAACATCATGTTTCTAAATGCGTTTTACAAAATGCCATACGAGAAGTTGCTGAACAAAGTATAATTTTTAAATGATTAATAATAATCAAAGTAAACAATTCTCAGTTCAGCTGTTCATGCACTTGTCACACTGAGACAGTGTATATCGGCTATGATATAACAACTTTGTGTCAGAACTATTAAATTTGTGATTTGACACTGTTTATCCATTTATTCAACAGGCAGTTTGCATTAACATCTGTTATATCTATATATACGCCCCATTCAAAAGTTTGAGGTTGGTTATATGTTTTGAAAGAAGTCTCTTATGCTCATCAAAGCTGCCTTTATGATCAAAAATACAGTAAAGACAGTAATATTTTCACAATTTAAAATAACTCTATTTGAATATATGTAAAAATGTCATTTATTCCAGTAATGCAAAGCTGAGTTTTCAGCATCATTACTCCAGTCCTCAGTGTCACATGATCCTTCAGAAATCATTCTAATATGATTTGCTGCTCAAGTAATATTAAAAACAGTTGTGCTGCTTTATATTTTATTTTTTTTATTTTTTTTCCTGGAAACCCTAATACCGTTTTCCAGGGTTCTTTAACAGAAAGTTCAAAATAACACATTTGAAAACAAATTCAGCTTTTATTTAAAATACCTTTCAATAATACAGTATATATCAAGATTTAGTGTAAAATACATGCTTAATATGTCAAAAAGGGCCTTATACTTTAAGTAATAATTTGTTATACAGCGATTTGCGTCAATGGTGTGAACACAGCAACAGCCTATGGCTATGCGGTGCAACAGCAGAAATAAGTCAAATTCTGTAATAACCGGCGGTTAATAATCTGACCAAAAATGTTTCACTCCTCTGGCTACGATGACGGAATGCGTAGACAAGCCTCAACAGGAAAAAGGAAGTCTGCAACTATTTATGACATATTATGTTGTCCTGTAGGCCGGAGCTGCTAAAAATTCCCCCTCTTTAAGCAGATCTAGCTGGTGACCATGCCGGCTAACATAAAACACCAGGCTCTTGTCTTTCGCCCTTGAGTGAAAAGATCATACATCAGGATCACAGAATTCAAGCAGTTTAATTTAGATCGTAAGTACTCCACATTTTCCAAAGCTAAGGCTGTTAGTATCTGAGAATCCAATCTGCTCGGCAAGCTGGGAAATGAAATGATGAAACATTAGTCAGCCGTGGTTTGACTAACTAAGAGGAAGTTCCTCACACCAGATGTTTGAGAAAGAAGGCGACAAAGCTATTTTGAAAACTATGAAAAATCAACTGCATTAAAAAGTATGCCAGATATTGAGGAGGCCAAATGCTACACATTATTATTACAGTTAATTACAATCAATTTTGGCTTTGTTAATAGATTATTTATGACTGGTGTTAACCTTTGAGGATGATGCCAAAGAGCTTCAATAATGATACAATATTCTGAGAACTTCATGTTGTTGTAATATTTGCCATTTCGAAAGCATTTAAACTGTTATCAAAAATCGTCAAGTCAAATCTGTTTTATATTAAGCTCTCTGACGTTTGACAAAGGCATTTACACATAAACACATCTTTTATTGTGGATTCTCTGGTGGGACATAAGAATGTGAAAGAGCTCAAAACTGAAACCCCCGTGAGTCTGCTCAGATAACATAATAACTGCTGAAATCATCAGGTTTTTTCCGAAGATAAACTGACTTGCACACATGACTTAGATTTCAAACAGCTCTCAAAACATTGAAAATGCCAAATAATGCAGTGTTTTGGATGGACTCCGATTGATTGCAAGTTTGTGTGTTAAAGTTTGCCCGCTTGCGAAATAAACGCAGCAGAGGACGCAAATAAATCACAAGATATTTAATTCCAAAGCTCTCCTCATACAAAAATAGTGCTTTTACAAGAAATAAATGAAAGTTGGCCAATAGGAATGTGTCAGACTGATTTATTTTTAACTTCCAGTGGGAGATCTGGCTTAAAATGAGAAGGACTGAGAAGGAGGGTGTTGGATCGTGCGCACAAGAGGAAAGATTCTCGTCAGTTTATGGGCCCTGGAAAATATTTAGAAGTGTAATGAAACACTTTATGATCCAGGTCGGGTTTCACTGTGATCTTATAAGCTGAGAAGCTTCGGCGAAAACAGATGAACGCAAACCATAGAGAAACCGACCTAAGAATAGTCCTTTGTCTATAACTAATGTAGAAGGTGACATAAGGCTGAGTTTGTCCTCATTCAGCCCTCAGAAAATCGACAGGTTTTGTAAGGCTCTCAAAGTGACATTAAATGCAATGCTGCCACCTACTGGATATGATCATTATCAACACTATATATGGGAGAGAGTTGTGACGCCATCAGCTTATTCACATACTTTTTCTATTTCTGACAAAATGCAGATTTAGACAACTTTTACTCAGTTTTATTACACAAGATAAAGCATGAACCACACAAAGATCTGATCTTACCATCATCGGAGCAACTGAGAACAAACTAAATTTAGAAGCTGGCAACTTCTCCAATATGCTTGAAACAACCATCAACACTTCATGTGTATATCATGATAGGGATAAGAAACAGCCATATTCAACCATATTTAACCTGTCAGGTGCATGAGAATAAACTATAACAAAATAAACTTTCGTCTGAAGATAAATAAAGCGTGTATATCCACCTTGTGCCATGTGTAGAAAAGGATGTCAAGAGATATCTAGTGATCAGATCATATTTATAGTCTTTCTTTTGGTGAACATTCCCGTGTGTGTGTGTGTGTGTGTGTGTGTGTGTGTGTGTGTGTGTGTGTGTGTGTGTGTGTGTGTGTGTGTGTGTGTGTGTGTGTGTGTGTGCGCACGTGGCCAAGGAAAAACCCTCTGGCCATTCAGTGCCACAGTGTTGAGATTCCACACTGCTTTGCAACACCGTTAGTAATAGCCATGTGGAATCAGTCAGCCTCTCATTCTGCAAGAGCAAAAAGCCATGTCCATGCCAGTGAAAATCTGCTACAGAGTATTAATCGAGCTATAAAAAGAGGACGAAAGAGAACTGAAAAATCACTTAAAAAAAAAAAATAGAACTGAAAAATCACTACATACTTGGCCTTTTGGCTAAGATAAAGCACAGTAACAGTGCTGTTACAGTACAATTTAGTGTGAGTAGCGAGTGCAGGGTAAGATGAGCTTCACCAGAGAAAAATAAGACGTACTGCATACCGGTTTTATTGCTTTTTCATAGCCCAGGAGGCTAAATAGTGATCTCAGCGTTGTTTCATTTAAAGGAATAGTTCATGCCGAAATGACAATTATGTGAATATTTACTCATCTTCAAACTTCAATATGAGTCCATAATCCATAATAACACTTTCTCTAGTTAGAAAGTCCATCTTCTGTTATCTGTTCAAAACTGTTTTTGCTTGTAAACAGTGCTTGATCAGGGGTGATTAAGACAAGATGACTTTCCGCTGGAGGACGCAATATTATGGATAGAGGACTTGGTTTGGATTTAAAAACATCTTAATGATGGATTTGTTTCTTGCAAACACACTTCACAAGATGGTAATTGATGGACTACTCTCTTAAAATTAAAGGTTTTTCACGATGCCATAGAACAGTGGCATGTCTCTATTATTTAACACACCTGATTGAGATCTTCAGCTTGTTAGTTCAGTTCATGATTCTCTCCTAATGAGCTGATCTCAATCAGGTGTGTTAAATAAGGGAGACATGCAAAATGTGCAGAGCAGGGGTCCCCCAGGACCAGGATTGAGAACCACTGCCATAGAAGAACCTTTTTTGTCTAAATGGTTCCATAAAGAACCTTTTAAAATTTGAAGAACGCCACGTTTTTGTGGCGAAAGAAGGTTCTTCAGATTATAAAAAGGTAAGAAAGAGTCCTTTAAAGAACCTCTGACTCAATGGTTCTTTGTGGAACCAAAATTGGTTCTTGTATGACAACCTTTTAAAGCACCTTTATTTTTAAGAGTGTAGAGTAGTGTGGATTACTTGTGGATCCTTGTGATGTTTTTATCAGCTGTTTGAACTCCCATTTACTGCAGGATCCATTGGTGAGCAAGTGATGGAATGATAAATTTCTCCAAATCTGATGAAGAAACAAACTCATCTACATCTTGAATTGCCTGAGAGTGAGTACATTTCAGCACATTTTCATTTCTGGGTAAACCATTACACATTTGGCTATGCTTTTACCCAAAGTGAAACTTGCATTCAGTTTTATCATTTCATGCATTCTATCAAACCCATTGCTATTACTACAGTCTTACAAATCAAGGTGCTTCAAAAGGTTCTTCAAGCTTCATTTTTGGTTCCACAAAGAACCATTCAGTCAAAGGTTCTTTTAAGAACCATTTCTTGCTTACCTTTTTATAATCTGAAGAACCTTATTTGCCACAAAGAACCTTTTGTGAAAGGTTAAAGGTTCTTATGGAACCATTTAGACAAAAAAAATTCTTCTATGGCATCGTGAAGCACCTTTATTTTTAAGAGTGTAGTGTCATGCTCTATTGTTTGAGCTATAATTGCTGACAAAGTAAAAGTACAGAACTATCAAATTAATGTCAAAAGCATAACTTGGACTTAAAATAATTAATTAAGTGAAGGTTTTGGACAAATTTTATATATCAAAATTAAACAAGAATATGCATTTAGGTGAAGCTTGAAACATTTAGGAATTACTAATTTACCCTACTAATTTACAAGTTAAAGTTTTGAACTACTAGGCTCTTTAACTAAGGCGAGACACAGGTGAATAGGGTAAAAAACAACAACTAATAGTTGTCACCTTACTTACCCAGATTATTGATTTCATTGATAATTGAATTTTTTTTTTTTGAATATAATTTTTTTGTATTACAAGTCTAAAATGTTAGGTTTAAATATGCAAATGAGGCATTATACATTTGTAGTACAAAAATCTAAACACTGGATGAAGTCAGTTTCAAAATTCTTGCTTATTTTTTGGACATATTAAGAGTCAAACATTTTTACAGACGGGATTTTGAGTCTCTCATTTGTCACAACTTTGAACAGATAGAAAACAATGTATTTTTTTTTTTTACTATTTTGGGGGGATAAAATGTATAAAATCAAGCAAATTATATACGAACAAATCCCTCTGTAAAAACCTTCAGAATATAGACAGGAATAAAAATGCAAAGTTTGGTGTGTGTAAATGTTACTAAAGTTGAGATTTATGGCTCAGCGTAGGAGAAAAAACTCATTTTGAGAAAACAGCCTTTAAAAATCTGTATTGCAATTGAAATCTATTGACACAAATAGATAAAGTGCTATAAAAGAAACACTTAACAGTGTCTTTTGTTTGTTTTCTTTCCAGTAGTCTGAAAAAACACTTTATGGAACACCAAAAAGCCCAAAATCTCAAACTTCACAGGTACATGAAAAAACTGTGGTTTTGCCTGCAGTGTCTTTTCAGACACCATGTGGCATAGTGCATGATCGGTTGCATGTCCAGTTGTGTCAGATGCTGTGTAAGCAGGACATATGCAGTGGGAAAAGCCATGAAACGTGACTGCATTGCTTGAGCGAGGCAGCAGTCAAACGTCTGTCATGCTTGAGAGATCGTGACCCCTCATTTAGAGAAAAACATTGGGCTAATTATCAAGCAGAAGCAGCTGCTCCCGCGCCTCCTCTCGGCGCAGGCCTGTAATCTCTCGACAGGAAGGACACGCCCTCACTGGAATTTATCAAATTAGGATGCTCTGATCCAGCTCCTCTGCGCCTGTCGACAGACATTTCCCCACGGCCAGCCCTGCAGGGTAAGCCAGAGATAGAGGAGGAGAGGAGATGGTTGCAAGCCACAATTATCTCCAGGCTTTGCCAATTCCCTCTCTGCCCGGCTCATATTACTGCCCATAATAGAGCTCAGCGCTATTCCAGGCCGTGAAACCAGGACACTTGCTGTGGGAAAGACATTTAGAACGTGACAGCTATTGTGATGACTCGCGGTAAGACTTAAAACAGCTTAAAACAGATGTGATATGGGTTCACGTCCAAACAGGAGTCCTGTTTTGAAAACGCTGGATTTCTATACCAAAACACTGGTTTAGATACGGATGATGTCATATTTGTTCAAGCAATGTGTTTCTGTGTGAGTGCATGCACTTCATAATACATCTACTCTTGTTAAGTATCGTATAAATGTCTCACCATCACTTTAATGTCACCATAAAATGGAGACCATTTTCATTGCATGGAGAAACTTTAGAGTAGTCATATGGAATCTTACATATTAAGTCAAAAAAAAATTCTCAAAGCTTATATATATATATTTTAAATTGCAAGAGTTTTAAAAATACACATCCAATTCATCAAGCTCATCAAGCATTTATACTTTCATTTTTAATCTAACATTACTCTCTATTATGATTCTAATTTGAGTTTCTATTACTTAAATGGTGTACATGTTTTATAAAAATATCAAAAATATTTAATAAAGTAAATAATGTATAAACACTTAGTAACTGGAATTGTACATTATTGCCTTTTTCACTTATTTTGTCATTAAAGAAAAGTAAGCTATAGGGGAAATGTGCAAAATATCAATTACATGAAGAACTTTAGGAATGGACACACAGAGTTTATCTGACAGTTCATACCAATAAATAAATAAATAAAATTATATATGTGACCCTGGACCACAAAATCAATTATAAGGGTCAGTTTTTTTAATCGAGATTTATACAATTAAATGTATGGTTTGATAGGATAAGACATATTTGGCTGAGATACAACTATTTGAAAATCAGGAATCTGAGGGTGCAAAAAAATAGAAATATTGAGAAAATGCCTTTAAAGTGGTCCAAATGAAGTCCTTAGGAAAGCATATCACTAATCAATAAATAAGTTTTGATATATTAATGGTAGGAAATATACAAAATATCTTCATGGAACATGATCTTTACTTAATATCCGAATGATTTTTGGCATAAAAGAAAAATCAATACTTTTGACACATAGGCCTACTATTTTTTATATTTTTGGGGGGGGTTATTGCTACATATATACCCGTGCTACTTAAGACTGGTTTTGTGCTCCAGGGTAATACACACCCGCACACACACACTTTTGTTTTTGTTTTTTTTTCTAAATAAAACAATTTTGTTGAATCAATCCAGAGATACTTTAAAATATACAATTTTTTCAAAAATTCTACATGAAGAACTACTTAAGTAGAAAACACTTAAGTTTACTAAAATATTAATATAACACAAAATAGTAAAGACACCTTCAGGTAAATAACTGGCAAGAGCTTCAACATAAACAATCCGAAGCAGAAACTCAAAACATTAAACCCTAAACAAAGAGGAGCTGTAACATCAGCACTTCACGTGAAACTCTCCCAAATGCCCTGTCAGATAAACCACTTGAGACGTGAACTCCAGTCACCCTCATCTTTTCCCTCTTCTAAAGTAACCTCTAGCTTTCTATTTTTACCTCCCTCCTTCCCTCTTCTCATTATTGTGAGAACTCTCAGAGCAGCAGAGGAGACACTTATAGGAGCATTTTGGTCCCTACCTTTCAAGGTACTTCTCAGAGAAATCCACCATTGTGTGTAACATGTGTGTGAGGGGTGCTGGGACGTCACATTCCTCTAACCGCACACAGAGAGCCTCTGTGTCTTTATATAGCACAGGATCTCACAGAGGCAGAACTAGTGTGAGCCAATCACAAGCCAGATCTCCACTGCCATAGACTGCTGTACTGTGTGTCAGTGTGTTTACAGCACACTTACTGATCCACATACAGTCTGTCTGTCTGTCTGCATGTAGTTGACAGCATATCTATGAATATTTAGTAATTATGTTACATTTATTATGAGTGGATATTGTAGGTGGTGTGAGTAATCACAATTTTATATTTATTTATTGTTCACTTAAAATAAACGTGATATCACATCTGTCTCTCTTTATGTTTCTATCTTGGTTTATGGCATCTAAGCTAACTGTGACGTTATATATATATATATACATACATATATATATATACAGTGGTGGCCAAAAGTATTAGAACACTAGTATTTTCACCAGATAATATGGTTTTAAGTCAGTTATTTCTATCTTTTGCTGTAGTGTGTCAGTAGGAAATATCAGTGTACATTTCCAAACATTCATTCGCCATTAATTGTAATAATCCAGAGAGATTTTTGTTTGCACAAGGAGTCTGACAATAGCCAGTGTTCTACACAGAGCTCATCATCATCCAGTGAAGACATGAAGAAACAGAACAAACTGAATGAACTGTGGCAACGTCTCCAATATGCTTCAAGAGGCCTACCTGCAAAGCTACAGTACTGTTAAGTTTTAGGCACTTTTGTAAAAATGCTGTAAAATGAGGATGCTGTCAAAAATAATGCCATATATAGATTTTCTTTATCAATTAACTACTATTGACTAAATGAAATCAACATTTAGTGACCATCCCTTGCATTTAAAGTAGCTTTTGCCATAGGCGCACTTGTCTTGCATAGTTTTTCATGTCTTTTGAAGAATCTTGGAGATGTTGCCACAGTTTTTCTGGATTTAGTCTGTCTCAGTTTCTTCAGTTTCTTCATGTCATTCCATACAGACTGGATGATGATGATATGATCAGATCTCTGTGGAGCACTGGCTGTTGTCAGAAGTGAAATATAAACTAAAATAATTGTGAGAAAAAAAGTCATATTTAATATTTTTACTCAGCAAGGATGGATGAAATTGATCAAATGTGACTGTAAAATGTAAAAAATGCATCACCATTTCCAGAAAAATATTAAGCAGCTCAACTTTTTTCCAACATTGATAATATTAGGAAATGTTTTCTAGTATCAAAAAGAAAAAAGTTCTTTAAAAAACAATAGAAATCCTATGGACCCCAAACTTCTGAATCTGAGTTATACAGTCAAACCAAACTTTATTCAGAAACCAGCTGTATTCGCTATAGTTTAGAAAATGGTGAAATAAATAAAAATAAAAATATGACAAGAATTTATAGTTACACTGTGTTAGAACAATTTCATCTAGATAATGTCAGATAAACTTTGATAGAAAGGTTATGTAATGAATTACAATCAACCAAAAATTCAGACAACTGTTAGTTTGACATATTTACACAATGCTTAATTTTGTTCAGTCTGTGGTGTAAAAAAAATACACAACAAAACATGATCAGGTCAAATTGTCTGAATAATTTATGTTCCCAAATGTTTATCAGTTTTCCTAGTAGTCCACTGTATGGGTATAATATGTCACAGTTTTCTTTATTTTGCTATCCTCAATTACATAAATGAACTAGAGTGGCCTGCACCCACTAGTAAAAAAACAAAAAGATCACAAATTATATCTGTTGTCTGAATAATTTTTGGTTTGACTGGATTTCTCCAGGTTGTGTAATTGGAGTTTGACCTACTTTTTTATTACTATCCAAAAGGTATCTGTCATTTATTGTAGACAAAAATGGCAAAAATGCTAGTTAGGTTTCAAATTCTAAAATAGATACACACCTACGTAAGCTCTAGAAAAACTGTCTTAATTCATCCATTAAAATCCCTTCGACAAAACCTGATAAAATATCATAAGTTTGTAGATTTATATGCCTTTGACATTAGAGCACATGCACTGGATCATTGAGACCGTTCATGATCACGTTCAGCGGCTTTCACCAGGTGCCCGGTAATTGAATTTCTCTTTGAATGGAAACGCTCATAATGTGGTGATGTGATGACAGTCACTCTAGCCACCACACCTGGGAACTGTGGTCGCAAGCTCCTGTTTACAGTGAAGGTTAGAGTCTGCGAATGCATACTGTAACGTGAAAGCAGCTGTGTCCTGGGCCTTTGGGTCAGCCACAGCTCAGCTGTTTTCAGATCAGCTGAACATGCAGACTGGACGTCTTTCTCTTTCACCAGTGGTCTGCAGCTATACTGATCTAAGAGCACTAGTGTCTGCTTTCTGTGTCTAGTCTGCTGTCATAAACCAGGTGCCAAAAAGTTCTTAGGGAAAAAAAAAACGTCCTGCTTTTAGAGCCAAACCAGGTGCAGCTGGTATCACGTGAACTGATCTGTGAAGGTGGACTTATTTTACCCTTATTAGGTGCTTCTAGCAACTTAAGATCAATTTCACACATCATTGTGTTCTCAAGTGTCTTTTTTTGGAACAAACACAAGAAGGAGAAAGTGAGATTGTTGTAAGGGGTGGGTTGTAACACCTTCAGTTTAACAGCTTAAAAACAAGGATTTTTTAAATTCATGTTTAACCAGCATCCTCCTGAGATGACAATAGAAGTTGTACAGCATCTTTGTGTTTAAATAGGATTTACAGAACAAAAAAGGTAGAAAAAATAGTTTATTATGATTTTTAAATTGTGTTTTTGTTCAGTCACCACCAATGGTGGAAGATTTGATGTTTCGATATGAGGAGCCTGATTGACTACGGATCCCACAGTTCATTAAGTTAATATTACAGCCTATCACTGCTGTAAATAAAAATGTGAAAACAAAGAAGCTTTTAATATATATTTTTAATGGGCGTGAATAAATCCAACCACCCCTGTGACAGATTTAAGTTTCACTTTTCATGATCCGTGACAGAGAGAGAAGCATCTTGCCGCTTCTACCAGCCAATGTTAACACCTTGTCCAAACCAGACACGATGCAACATGATTCCAGTTACAAGAAATTTGGCTGTCCATACCAGACGCGACACGACACCGCGATGTGAGAGAATCACTGAAATATCACAGCCATTCATAAGCGAGAAGCACACTGCTGTCCCAACGAAATGGACAAGCTTATAATCTAATTCATAAATATTAAACATTTTTAACATCGTTAAAACTACATACTGAGTGACTGATACCTTCTTTGTCACGGAAAACACCTGTAGGCTTGCATTGAGTTTGGAGTTTTAACATAGGCCTATATGTTTGCTTTAACTTATGTTTGCAAATCTGTTTTTGCTTTCAGTATGGCTATAAATGTCATGCAATATGATATTCAAACTCATATGTGACCCTGGACCACAAAACCAGTCTTAAGTCGCTGGGGTATATTTGTAACAATAGCCAAAAATACATTGTATGGGTCAAAATTATTGATTTTTCTTTTATGCCAAAAATCATTAGGAAATTAAGTAAAGATCATGTTCCATGAAGATTTTTTGTAAAATTCCTACTATAAATATATCAAAATGTAATTTTTGATTAGTCATATGCATTGTTAAGAACCTAATTTGGACAACTTTAAAGGTGATTTTCTCAGTATTTAGATTTTTTTGCACCCTCAAATTCCAGATTTTCAAATAGTCGTATCTCGGCCAAATATTGTCCTATCCTAACAAACCATATATCAATAGAAAGCTTATTTATTGAGCTTTCATATGATGTATACATCTCAGTTTTGTAAAATTTAACCTTATGACTGGTTTTGTGGTCCAGGGTCACATATTAAACATTGAATAAATAATTCCCCAAAATAATAAAAGTGTTATTTTAGGGTGGAGTAACCGAGTGCGCTGCAGTGTGTCAGCAGAGCAAGGGATCCAGAACAAAAATGAAACTGCCAGAAGAGCACCAAAACGGTATACATTGCTTGAATTTACTAATGAAATAGACAGAATTTGAAATCTGAGACTTTTTTGTTTTATATCAAACATAACAAAGCACAGAGCTTAGTGTGTTGTAATTTATTGGATAGGAGGCGCACTTTGTACTGTTTATTCATCAACTGAAAACAGCGTAGATCAAAAGATCATTTGGGATTTATTTGGGACCAATCAGCGTCAGGGGTTTGGTGTTGTGGACTTTCCTACTGGTGCAGGGATGTGAGGGAGGCGGAGCGAAAGTCCACAACACCAAACCCCTGATGCTGATTGGTTGGAACACTGTTTGTTTATCTGTGGAAAGGTTGGTAATGCCGATTGTTTTTTTGGCATATCTCGGACCCTAGGCTGACCAGAGAGACGCGGTTTTTTCACAGACAATTTATGGAGCAGGCAGCGAGCGGATCGTGAAGAAAGGTCAGCTGAAATTGACACTTTATGTTTTAGGCTAGAAATCGCTGATACAACCTTTAAAGGTTCTTTATAGAACCATTTAAACAAAAAAGGCATCGTGAAGCACCTTTATTTTTAAGAGTGAGCTATGTTTATTTTTTTGTGTTAAAGTGTCAGCATGTTGCCTAATTCTGTGCCCAAAAGCAGTTTGAATGATCTGAATTCATTACTAAATTGATTGGCTTTCATATGCAGATATTTCTTTCTCAGCGAGATCTTTTATTACAAAAGTGAGAAAACACTTTTGCAGCTATATAAAACTATGATAAGAGATCTCTATCATATGACTAATCACTTTAGATTCTCGCTTGTTGCTAAGATGTCATATATATATATATATATTCTTGTTTCATTCTAGTTTAATGTTGTGATCTCATTCATCTTAACAAGGCTCAATTTCACATATATTTCGCAACAGAGTGCTGCCCACATTCCACTCTCGCTATAACACTTCAGTAATTGCATATGCTGCATTGTGGGCATTCACT
The DNA here is from genome assembly GCF_049309525.1 of Garra rufa. Taxonomy (NCBI): domain Eukaryota; kingdom Metazoa; phylum Chordata; class Actinopteri; order Cypriniformes; family Cyprinidae; genus Garra; species Garra rufa. Next base: position 7,225,922 of record NC_133365.1, on the reverse strand, counting down.
GAGTCATGGTGAAGAATGAAAGCATGTGTGTGGACTCAAATAGGCCATCTTGATTTTGGTATATATAGTCCAGAAATGAGAGCAACAGTTTTGTGCGTGGTAACAAAATATTTTAAACAAACGCCTCTCTGAACTGATATGCGATAGGAAAAGAGAGAAGTAATGGATCAGATATAAGGCGTATTCCTGTTGGTCGACTGTCAAAAGATAAATCCATTGTTGTTAGTCTCCACCACTGTCCCAGTTGCCAGCTTGGTTTCTTTTGTAACGTTCTCTGGATCAAACAATAGCGGGTGGAGTTAGTGTGAATAACCTTTGCCAACAAGATTGGATAGTATAAGACAACAAGATGTCAAGTTTTTCATTTGTGTTATTTAAATGTAGTTAACTGGTCAATCTGTGCTGTTTAGAATCAGGACACAGCTTATTTTACACGTGAACTTTGGTATGAAGCGGATGAAACCAGTCTCAAACTTTCACATGTGTATGAATGGAAGTGAATTCAGTGCAAAGTCTAGTGTTACTGTGACTTAATCCAGCTGAAACAACAGAATCAGAACAGCTGCAAACTAGTAGTGTGTATCTGCAAAATAACTCAAAACCAAAACATGCACTACTTGCACTGAGCTATGATGTATTTCTGATTTAAAACAAATGTGGCTTGTTAGTTTTCTTATATATTTTTGCGGTAGTCATCTAGTTCTCAAAACACCACTTAAAATAAGTGTCTGCAAGCAGATTAAACTAAAACCATCCTTTTGAGAGACAGAGATATTCTGAACATTACTGCGTTCAGCAAGGCAGTAGAATATGAAGTTTTAATCCCTCAAGCGGATCTGGGAAAGCAGTGGCTGCTAAACATACCAGATCATTTCACCACAGATTAGCCTGAAGCACTGCGTCTGAAAGACTAATAAATGGTGTCAATGCTCTAAACACTTCTCTTCATGCCTGATAAAATTAATTTTGAAATGAAAGATCGTCATGATCAATATGGGGGGAGGACGTAAATAGGATTTATTTGTTTGTTTCTGATAGGTAGTGTAGGTGCCCTTATCACAAATGCCTGATCTGTTTTAAAAAGAATGTGGAAGTAGTTTCAGCTCTTTGGATGTGGATTGAGTCTCTCCTGTGCAAGAGCAAGAGCTATTGTGAAATAATTAATTTTAAGAATAATAATTATATATTACATGATATATTTGTAAATATTTAACTTCCAGAGTCACCATATCAAAAGAAACATTCTCCCTGGACAATGTTCCTGTCAGACAGTTCCAGTTCACCATTCCAGACAGTAAAAACCTTTCCCCCTGTTGTGTTGACCTGACTAAAAGAGCAAAGAGCAGCTGATGCCCTGAGGAGCTGATTCGATCCTATTGTTCTGTAGGTGTGAAAAGTGTTAATAAAAACCTTAGAGGCACTTCGGCACAGTTCACACCTTACAATACAAAGGCTCAGATTAACTGTCTGTGAAGAGCTTAACAGTATCACTCAGGATAAGTACACACACACAAGCTCTAGTGAGCTAAAAAAAAAAAACATCATGCAAATGAAGAAGTTTGAGAAGCTCTACATACATCACACAAAAAAAACTATCACTTTTCATATGTAATGTCAGAAATATTCAGAAATAGAGCTTGTCAGCACATTTCTAAACTAGCAACACAATCCACACCACACACAAATATGTGATCATGAACCACTAAACCAGTCATAAGTGTCAATTTTTGAAATTGAGATTTATACATCACAATATGAAAGCTGAATAAATAATCTTTCCATTAATGTATGGTTCGTTAGAATGGGACAATATTTGGCTGAGATACAACTATTTGAAAATCTGTAATCTGAGGGTACAAAAATTCAAAATATTAAGAAAATCGCCTTTACAGTTGTCCAAATTAAGTTCTTAGCAATGCATATTACTAATCAAAAATTAAGTTTTTACATATTTAGGGTAGGAAATTTAGAAAATATCTCCATGGAACATCTTTACTTAATATCCTACAGATTTTTGGCATAAAAGAAAAATCAAAAATGTATTTTTGACTATTGCTACAAATATATCTGTGCTACTTAAGACTGGGTTTGTGGTCCAGGGTCACATTTAGTGTATACTTTTACACTATATTTGAAGGATTCATGCAATTATGAATTCTAATTAGGCCAAATTAGGTCAAAGATAGTGTGTCCCCCATTTATTTATTTACAATTCAAAACCCTATCCACCCTAAATCCTGACTATGATCATTCTGTCTCAAATACTGATACTCAACCTTATACATCTATTGATAGCACTTCATAAGAAGGATCCCTTCGTTAGTCAACAACAATAAAAGGATTTAGTTGGAAACAGTTTTCACTCAGAAACTGATCATAGATTTCATAGCTTAAAGTACTCCAATAATCTTACAATGTCTTGCAAAAACTTTTAACAGTTAACCTGAACTATAAAATTTCTAAAACTTCTGAAGTGTTATTCATCTTAGTTAATGTTAATTCAAACTTCTACTCATTAAAATCATTGTATCTGTTGATATTATTTAACTGACTTCAGCTTACGTGAACTTAAATTAACAGTTGCATTTTATTAACTAACATTAACAAAGATGAATAAATACTGTAAGAAATGTACTGCTTATTGCAAGTTAATGCAATAATTAATGTTATCAAATGGGACCTCTTTAAAAAGCAAAATCATGTCAGGGTATAGCAACCCATTTGCCATTGTTGTCTCACAAAATCAGTTCAAAGTGAACTATTAGACTGAAATAGCTAAATAATAACTGAATAGCTACTATGAGATTTTATGAGAACCCTCAACTGTTTCAAAACGTCATGTTAAATGATAAAATAAGCAACTTGTGAAGACTGATAACTCTCACCACCAGCAGTGACAAACATAGAATGCAGAGAAAATGGGAATGGGACTTACAGGTTTTTGGATTTCTTCTTCTTGGTCCCGTCAGGACCCACGTCACAGCTGCACTCGGAGCCGGCGCTCAGCTGTGGAGAGACCAACAGTCGGCATCATCCAGTAAGGAAAGCAATGCAGAATTCCAGTGCCACAAGTAGCTAAACCAAGACAATTTAATCCTCACCGCCTGGTACAGGCCATAGCTCTACAGTGTGTGTGTGTGTGTGTGTGTGTGTGTGTGTGTGTGACCCCGGTCGCTGTAATCCTCAGCAGCGAGTGTGTGAGATTGTGTGCGTGTGTGATAGGCTCAGTTGGCCTCCAGCCATGCCCAGATTAAAGCAAGGGGCTCAGACCGTGGAGTCACATTACACTTCCTGTCCTCAGAGGGATATAATAGGCTGAACAGGCCGAGGAGAAAACAGGGGGAGGGGGAGCAAAAGTGGGCTGTCAGTCTGAAGGTTTGAGACCATTTTGTGTGTAGAAGAATGAGCCATTGTGTGTGGGTCCCATCTTGACCTGTGGTCTGGCTGTGGCCATACATGGCACAGACCTCTCATGTTGCAACTGGACAATAAACAGCTTTTCTTGGCCGTCTCAGTTAGACAAATATTCCCCTACTGTATATCATGTTTTTGTATCGCGTCTGAGCTCCCTCAGGACTTGTCACACCTCTGAAATTTAGACCTTATCGTGCAAAAGCATTGTTTTGACAAACTCTTGTGACAATGGCACATTATTCTCTAGATTTGGAAGGTTTCCACTTTAGTGTGGTATATGGTGTTTGAGAGTAATAATGAAGTAAGAGAGACTGTGGATGGCTGGAACGCAAGGGTTTTACAACACATTTTTAATTATTATTATTATTATTATTAGGGGCCAAGCCCGAAGGGTTGTAGCCTCTGTTGTATGTGTATGTTTTCCTATTATTTTCATCCAATGGGAGTCTATGGCAGCCCTATGAAGGTAAACAGGAAATCGGTGAAATTTGGCACATTTGTAGTGATGGCCATGAATAGTGATCTGACCAACTTTGGGGTCTCCAGGACCAACTCTATAGCACCAACACTAGTTAAAAAATGCAACAAACTTAGTACACCTGATTCCTCTCTTCCTGCTGATCACAATCAGTAGCTTACATTAAGACTCCACCCATTACAGTAGCGGCCATTTTGAAAAGCACAGTATTCTATTTTTATTTTTTTTTTGCTACTCATTGAAAATTGATCCAATTCTTTCAAAAAAATTCCAAATTTTGAAGATCAATTTAAATGAAACTTGGTATGCTTCATCAAAACCATGCTCTGAGGGTCCATGCCAAAGTTGGGAACAGCGCCACCTATGGGTCGTTAGATACTAAAAATGCACATTTTTGCTTATAACTTTCGAAAAGTTTGTCAGAAAATTGGTCTTGGTGTCTTGGCTCATGCTGAATCTGAGGATATCTATCTTGCCAGGATTGGCTAAACCATATTTCCACCATTTTTAAATTTGACATAATTTGCCATTTATTTTGAACCTTTTGACATATCTACCCAAATCAGTAGGGATCATCGACAGCATGTCCCAGAAGAGCATACTAACCGGCTGTCATTCGTTCTAATGTGACTCTTCAGTTATCAGATTAACCATAAACTACTTTAGTATCAAGTTAGCTTACCTTACTAATTTGTCTGAAATGCTAAGTCATGCTTTTGTGACTCATTCTCACTCCTAAATTTCTCTTCTGGAGCCTGTTGAATGTGTCTCAACTGAGTGGCACACTTAGCCACTGGCTCCGAAGCCTGAAGCCTGTCGTGTTGTGGGTTCTGAAATGGCCGTTTTTCATGTGCATTCAATTTCTGCTGTTTTTGTTCTTCCTGCTCTGCACTGCGCTACAGCCCTTCAGTGGCTGTATTTAAAAAAAAAAAAAAAAAACCTTACGAAAATCACCTTTAAGTTGTCCCAATTCAAAGAATAAGTTTTGATATGGTGGGAAATTTACAAAATATCTTCATAAATTATGATCTTAATATTCTAATGATTTTTGGTATAAAAGAAAAATCAATAATTTTGATCCATACAATGTATTTTTGGCTATTGCTACAAATATACCCGTGTTACTTAAGACTGGTTTGTGGTCCAGGGTCACATATATACATATAGAACTTTATTTGAGTAAAACTGGAAAAGTAAATAAATAATCAACATAAATCTCCCATATATCCATTCATCCATATTTAAATACATTTCAAAGAACATGTACAAATTATTTAGTGTCTATTAAATAAATAAAAGCATGTGCAAAATTTAAAGTCGTGATAAAAAAAGTGGAATTTAAAGAGACTAAATGATTGGAGAACTGCATAAGTCACTAGACAGAAGTCATTTAGTCAGTTTCTAAAGATTACACGGTCAAAGAAAGAAAGAAAGAAAGAAAGAAAGAAAGAAAGAAAGAAAGAAAGAAAGAAAGAAAGAAAGAAAGAAAGAAAGAAAGAAAGAAAGAAAGAAAGAAAGAAACATGGATGAATTGTTCACAAACTATATCTATTTTCCTAATGCATGTTATTGATAAAAATAAGAAACTAGATATGAAATTTCTATGACTTTAAAATTAAGCACATAATTTCTATCTGTTAGTTTTGACTCACCTCAATATAGGGGTTCAAAACAACTTGACACAGAAGCTTTTTCCATTGTTTGCAGGTATCGATACATACATCCCTTAGCATTATTAACTGGGCATGACTGTGTCGTCTTAAAGTAAAGAAACACCAGAATTTAGAGGTTAGATGGGTAGTTCTGAGAACAGAGTTATCAGAACCCACCCATACTCTCACAGGGGTCAGAACGGTCAGCTCTGGCATCACAATAAAGCAACTAATCTTAGGACCCTGAATGTGGGAAGCAGGAAACCCAGATTCCCAGAGGAGCCATTTCTGTAAGCTCTGATGCCAGCAGGAGAGGTTGCATTATAGATGTTTTTTTTTTTCTCTTTACCTCTCAGTTGTAAAATGTTTCTTGTGTATTATTGTCTTTATGATCAAAGAGATTTACACAATATGCCAGTTTACATAAATGTCACATTATATTCACTCTGAACTGCTAGAAAAAACTGGTATAGCGCACAGTGCCATGCAAAAATTTGTGCACCCCTGGTTTATTCATTTATTCATTCATTCATCAGTTTATTTCTATGAATAATACAGTAAGTAGAACATGAACTTCTCTCCAATAGATGGGGGTGTTCAAATTGTGCTTCGTTTGACAGTCAATCACTGGTGTTGGCATTTTAAATTGTAAGTGAGCTATGCCCTGATTTTAAATGGCAATTTTGACACCTCCTAAAATGGGTTATACCACTAATATTACCAGAGCACTCGACAGGTTAAGTAAATAGAAGGCCGCAGTTAATGCATGGACGAAGCAAGAACAATGTATCAAACATTGATTGCAATTCTGGAATTGGATACTTAAGGTCAGAAATGTAATACTTGTTATAAAAATTAAAAATTTGATTTCTCTTATTGATTCCTTTGTGCATATTTGACTTTTTAAGTACAAGAAGCACAAGAAGATTTGTGTGCTGTTTTCTTTGCTGCACACACATCAAAGATGCATGCACAGAAAGCTGCTTTTCTTATTGTATAGTGTGCGATACTGAACTGAATCCTCTTCCATGTCTTTTTGTATTTGAAAGGACAAATACACACAAAAACATGTCAAAATATTCTTGTAAACACAGTACACCATATATTGGTTTCATGCAGCCTAATATTCCTGCTGCTGTCTCTATAATAACATTTATTATAAGAACAACTTTTTTAACTATTTATTAGAGTTTCTGTACTTGAATGCCTGAAAATTGTGAAACACTGTTTACATTAACACTTGTAACACTTTTAATTAAATAATTTGTTATTGGTCATATTTATTTGTGTGATTCACAACAAAATGCACAAAATTCTAAGCTATCACTGAAGTAAAACAATGAAGAGTGGGGGGACAATCTCACTATGAAACGAATGTTTTTCTCTAGTTCATGTTGGCCACAATTATTGATTTATTAAGTGCTTTGTAACACAGTAACTTGAGTAGTTTTTCAGCAAACTACTTATTTGCGCTTACTTGAGTCAAACTTGAGTTGCTTGATTTTATTTTTCAGAACTTTTACATGTACTTAAGTAAATAATTCCTTAAGCAGCAATGTATTGAAGTAGCAAGACATACAGTTTGTTAGTACTCGTTCCACCACTGCTTCTTAAGCAAGATTATTGCATTGTTTTTGTTTTATACGATTTTAAAGGAAAGGAAAAGGAAAGGAAATGTGCAACATGCAAAAGTTTGGACACCCCAAGAGACTCTCAGGCTCTCAGATAACCTTTAACAAGGTCTCAGACATTAGCTTGTTAGGTCTAAAGCTTGTTCACAATCATTGTTTAGAAAGGCCAGCTGATGCAAATTTCGAGGCTTTATAAATACTCTGACTTCACAAAAATCCCAACAATCAAAAGCCATGGGTTCCTCTAAGCAGTTATTTCCTCAGTTCGTAATGCAATTAAGAGATGGCAGTAAACAAGAACAGTGGAGGTCAAGATGAGGTCTGGAAGAACAAGAAAGCTTTCAGAGAGAACTAGGATTTATAGAAAGGCATATTAAACCCCACTTCACTCCAAAAAGCTAAAGTTAACAATGTACCATCATTAGCTAACATGTTACCAAAATGAATAAGACTAGTTTGAAGTGAAAACAGAACCATTTGGCTGAATTTCATGAAAAGATCACCTCTGCAACTGTTTAGCACAGGTTTGGATGGATCATGTTTTGGGGTTGTGTTGCAGCCAGTTACATCGGGACTATTTCTCTGCTAGAAGGAAGGATGGATCCAATTAAAGGAGTAAAAGTTCACTTCCAGAACAAGAATTTAGAACAAAAATTTACAGATAATGTACTCACCCCCTTCATGTTCATGTCTTTCTTTCTTCAGTCGTAAATAACTTATGTTTTTTTGAGAAAAACATTTCAGGATTTTTCTTCATATAGTGGACTTCTATGGTGCCCCGAGTTTGAACTTCCAAAATTCAGTTTACATAGTGCTTCAAATGATCACATATGTGGTTGTCAATGATCCCAGCCGAGGAAGAAGGAACTTATCTAGTGAAACGATCAATTATTTTTTGTTTTTATTACAATTTATATACTTTTTTAACCTCAAACGCTCATCATGTCTTGCTCTGCCTAAACTTAGATTTTGTTCCGATTCAAGACAGTTAGGGCTCATTCAACTTCAAAAATTATTTAAAAAATCATCTTACATCGCTGCAGAAGTACTGACCCAGTGTTTGCAAAGTGAACATGCAAAGAAGATCAAACACCCTTCACAAAAAGGTGAAACAGCCATGTAAAACGTTGCCATGTTAAGGGAGAAAATGAGATGGGAGTGTTGTGACACAAAATCCTGAAATGTTTTCCTCAAAAAGCATTATTTCTTCACGACTGAGGAAAGAAAGACATCTTGGATGGCAAGGGGGTAAGTATATTATCTGTACAACTTTTCCTTTAAATCAGATATTCTGGAACCAAACATAAGAGGGTGGCATATCAGTTCTTATTATGTAACAGTACTGACATTTAAAGTTTGTTTCCTATTGATAAACACAGCAAAACATACTCTAGAGTTTTCAAAAAATAAGATAACAAAAATAACTTGCCCTTGAAAAGTTGATGTAATTTGACTTTTTGTTTAGTTGGTATTTAGTTGGTTCTTTATAGTTGGAAAATGATCCTAAACACACACAAAACAACAAAGGACTACAAGATGTGCAAGCTGAAGCTTCATCATGACCCTCACAGTCCCCCAAACTAAGCATAATTGAAAATTTGTGGATAGATCCTCAAAATAGTAAATCAGCTTGGAAATTTACAGAATTGGATCTTTTTGCAAGGAACAATGGGTGCAAATCCTCCAAACAAGAACTGAAAGGCTCTAAAAGAATTTGCAAGCTGTGATACTTGCCAAAGGTGGAGTTAAAGTACTAAACATTGTGATCATTGTAATCGTGATACTGTATAATTAATAATAAACAAATGGGTCATTTAATACTTCATACTGTACCTTTTTAAAAAGGTATCTTCCAGTCGCTTAGCAATTCATCATAACAGACATTTAGTCCAACATTTGCATGTGACTGTTTATGTGCAGTCGTGGCCAAAAGTTTTGAGAATGACACAAATATTAGTTTTCACAAAGTTTGCTGCTCAACTGCTTTTAGATCTTTGTTTCAGTTGTTTCTGTGATGTACTGAAATATAATTACAAGCACTTCATACGTTTCAAAGGCTTTTATCGACAATTACATGATAATAATGCAAAGAGTCAGTATTTGCAGTGTTGGCCCTTCTTGTTCAGGACCTCTGCAATTCGACTGGGCATGCTCTCAATCAACTTCTGGGCCAAATCCTGACTGATAGCAACCCATTCTTTCATAATCACTTCTTGGAGTTTGTCAGAATTAGTGGGTTTTTGTTTGTCCACCCGCCTCTTGAGGATTGACCACAAGTTTTAAGATCTGGGGAGTTTCCAGGCCATGGTCCCAAAATGTCAAAGTTTTGGTCCCCGAGCCACTTAGTTATCACTTTTGCCTTATGGCACGGTGCTCCATCGTGCTGGAAAATGCATTGTTCTTCACCAAACTGTTGTTGGATTGTTGGAAGAAGTTGCTGTTGGAGAGTGTTTTGGTACCATTCTTTATTCATGGCTGTGTTTTTGGGCAAAATTGTGAGTGAGTCCCCTCCCTTGGATGAGAAGCAACCCCACACATGAATGGTCTCAGGATGCTTTACTGTTGGCATGACACAGGACTGATGGTAGCGCTCACCTTTTCTTCTCCAGACAAGCCTTTTTCCAGATGCCCCAAACAATCGTAAAGAGGCTTCATCGGAGAATATGACTTTGCCCCAGTCCTCAGCAGTCCATTCACCATACTTTTTGCAGAAGATCAATCTGTTCCTGATGTTTTTTTTGGAGAGAAGTGGCTTCTTTGCTGCCCTTCTTAACACCAGGCCATCTTCCAAAAGTCTTGGCCTCACTGTGTGTTCAGATGCGCTCACACCTGCCTGCTGCCATTCCTGAGCAAGCTCTGCACTGGTGGCACTCCGATCCCGCAGCTGAATCCTCTTTAGGAGACGATCCTGGCGCTTGCTGGACTTTCTTGGACGCCCTGAAGCCTTCTTAACAATGCAGTGGAAAGTTTTTTTCGGGATTAAGTTAATTGTCATGGCAAAGAAGGACTATGCAATTCATCCGATCACTCTTCATAACATTCTGGAGTTTATGCAAATTGCTATTATAAAAACTTAAGCAGCAACTTTTCCAATTTCCAATATTTATGCAATTCTCAAAACTTTTGGCCACGACTGTATACACTGCTACAGTATGCATATGTTTGAAGATGAATTTTTCATAAAAGACTGTAATGATTTCCAGATGATGTTCGCTTTCATCTATATGTGTATACATTGGAATCCATTTGCATTGCTGATGTACTGTACTGGATTAGCTGACATTAAACCCTTGTGTCTAAGAATGTAGGAGTTAAAGTAATAGTTTACAAAATCATGTTTTGCACCATGCCTCTCAAAGCTTATTCACGATTACATACACAAACTTAGCGCATCCCAGCAGGCAATGTGTCCCACTAAGTTTGACGTAATTAATGCCAAATGGCTTTGGATGCTGTAGCCAAACACGAAGCATGGAATGGAAAAATAGTGTTTCAGAGCTGTAACAGAGAGAAAGTTTGTTTGTGAATAACACTTACATTTTGATCTGTTCCACATCTCTATCATACAGCTTCAGTAGACTAGAAACATATGGGGGTCAATGAAATATCAGGGCGATACAACTCCTTAGATCCTTACATCATAATGAAGAAAAAGTGTCATTAAAAGAATGAAATACTTGTGAAGAAAAATGTATTTTGTTGTTTGACAATAGTATATAATGAGTAATTAGAGCTTTTTAACTTTTGAAAGAAAAAAAGAAAAAATAATCTAAAAAAGCAGTCCATTTTATGAAAGATAAAATCATACAAAAGACCCCTGCAAACCTTAAAGACTATGTCAGAAAGTTAGTTCAAAAGTATCTTAAAATATCAGAGAAACTATAATGAAAAGACTACACTCTTAAAAATAAAGGTGCTTCACGTTGCCATAGAAGAACCTTTTTTGTTTAAATGGTTCCATAAAGAACCTTTGACATCTAAAGAACCTTTCTGTTTCAGAAAAAGGTTCTTTGTGGCAAAAGAAGGTTCTTCAGATTATAAAAAAGTAAAAAAGAGATGGTTCTTTAAAGAACCTTTGAATAAATGGTTCTTTGTGGAAGCAAAAATGATTCTTCTATGGCATCGCTTTTTAACTTCTTTTAAAAATAATTGTTAATATGTGGACACCCACTTATATTTGAATGGAAATAATATATTATTGGTACTTAATGGAGAGATGGATGGAGTTTTTTTTTTCAAAACCAATATGAATACATTACAAAGAATGCAATTCTTACATTTCTAAGAACTTGGTATTTTTTTTTAATCATTTTCTTTGAAGAGGACACATTGACATCACTGACTCAAAGACTACTATTTCTTTTTGTCTAAAAATTTTAATTCAAAGCCTCTGACTTTATGAACCTATTGAAAAGAAGCTGCATCAAAAAGGGCTTAACGTTTGTTTTGCATTGGAGTAAATGGTAGCAGAGTTTAATTCAGTTCATGGGGAACTATTTCTTTGACATTCTGGACTCTGTCCAAAGTGGCATTGACTCACAGAAACTGGAGAATACATAAATGCGCTTTAAAGAGAGGTACTTAGCTTTGCTTCAGGAGGATTACCTTACAGTTAATGTACAAAATGCAGTTCTTCAATGAAAAGAGCCCACAAAAATGTCAAGTAAAACCATCAGAATGATACTGACGTAAATGCACCCACATAAAATGACGTTAGAGGAAGTAAATTAGTGTGTGACAAGCAGGCTTCTATAAAACAGTCACACAAAGCCTTCAGGTGGACTGCAGATGTCACAATATTTACCCTAGAGTCTCTCGACAGGATGTTTATAAATTAGAAATATGTTTCCATCACTTGTCAATTGAGGTCATGTCAGTTTTTGACAACAAATATTGTTTCAAAGAAACTTTACAGTAAACTATTCTTGTTCCATGCAGTGAGCAAGCCAAACATCTGTGGCAATAAATAAATAAATAATCTCTATAAGATTGTTTAGAATGAAGTGGGACGGGGGAAAAAAGATAGTAGTTATACTGCATCTATAGCATGTGTAATACATGTCGCATGTTAATTAAAAATCTTTCTAAGGTTTCATTTATAATTTTTGGAGTCCATCCTAAATGAACTGGTAGATGTATGCTACATTGGGTGAAGCGTTTCTCGCGCTCTGGCTGGTATAGACTGTAGTGTCAGATTGCTATGTAAACAGCTCATTGCACAGTTCATGTTGCTATAACTATTTTCTGTATTTATTTATTCCAGAGCAGGTGGGCCATATTCTTGACTTTGGTGACGTGTGTATACTGGCGCACTAAAGGGTGGCCATAGTTATGCTCCAATACAGAGGACTGCTGAACGTCACTAAATTGTTCATCAACAAGACTGCTTTTGCTTTTTACTCACCAGGTCATTGCTTATCAGCTGCTGAGGTGCTCTGAGTGCTTTTAACCCGCTGCTATGCAGTTGCTAGAGTGATCTGGGTGGTTGCTATAGCATTACTTAAATCCCTAATGCAATAATAATATTGCAGGCATCAATGATACGTTTGGAAACTTCAGTAATATTTTCATGATGTATGAAACTGTCAGTGATGATGGCAGTATATCAGCAATATCCTGTGTGTATCATCTACACCACTGTGAAAAAGAAGTGTCCTTAATTGTACTAAATGTGCACTTGTAGTGTACTTAAAATCTTAAAAGTATCTTTAAAAAAAACTGTACTTGCAGATAATATATACACAGAATCTGTGAAAAAGTAAATAATTTTAACAAAATAAGAGAGATCATCCAAAATGCATGTTATTTTTTATTTAGTGCTGTCCAACATATTTTCCACAAGACAAAATATTAGCTGAAATTATTAAAATAACCCCCTTCAGTTCTTAATACTGTGTGTTTTTACCTGGATGATCTATGGCTGTTTTTTTTTTTTTTTTTGTTTTTTTTTGTTTTTTTTTGTTTAGTGATAGTTGTTCATAAGTCCCTTCTTTGTCTTGAACAGTTAAACTGAGCACTGTTCTTCAGAAAAATACAGATTCTTCAGTTTTCCAGCATCTTTTGCATATTTGAACTCTTTCCAGCAGTGGCTGTATGATTTTGATATCCATCTTTTTACACTGAGGACAATTGAGGGACTCAAACACAACTATTAAAAAAGGTTCAAACATTCACTGATGCTTCAGAAGGAAACACGATGCATTAAGAGCCGGGGGGGGTGAAAACTTTTGAACAGAATGAAGATGTCCAAATTATTCTTGAAATTTTTGTTGAATTTTTTTTTTTCCATTCAGTACTGCCCTTCGGAAGCAACAGAAGATACTTGCATGTTTCCCGGAAGACAAATGTGTGTGTGTATATATATATTAGGTACACCTTTAAATTTGAAAGTTTTACTTTAAAACACATTTTAAATCATTATATTTTTTCTAAATATGTTTTGTCATGCTTTACAGACATACACAAATTTTGATGTGCAAAGTACTTGATTTTACTTTTACTTTTGACTGTGGCGTGATATTCAAAATTACATGTTGAGCTAATGTATTTGCATTTGAAGTTAATACATTTTAAATGTACTAAATACAACTGTATCATTGCAAGTGTGTAATTACAAATAACACAAAATTACAAATTAAACTATATGACATATAAGATTCAATAGAGAGAAAAAAATCATAGTTTACCATAAATGCTTGTTGGCACATTCATAACTGAAATTCAAAACTGAATTTCATATTTTAAAGGCAAAAGAAAGAAATGATAAAATTACATAAAATATGTATTTCAGTCTTTAAAAAAAATCTCTGAAGTTAAACCAACCATATATAATATTAACATTTACTGCAATATTTTCGATATAATTGCAAACAACATGCAATAGTTGTCTGATAAATATATGATTTCAGTAAAAAGCACTCTTTTTAAAAGCAATCTAAAATGTACTTCTTTTTCACTAGGGCAGTTAAGTCTTTAATATCAGCTTTGTGAGTATTAAGATAAACTGAATACTGTTGACACTCTAAAAGACCCTGAATCCCAGTCTCTGGGAAAACATTGCTGGCTCATGTCCTCCTGCATACCACAAAACACATGCTCAAGCCCTCCGTCTGAATCTCTCCCAGCATGAGCCGGGCTTGTGCACTGGGCCCGAGCTAAAAACAACCTACCCACATGGGCCGCACCGCAGAGAAATAAAGAGACAGCGAAATCAGGACAAAAAAAAAAGGGGGAAGAAGAAACATGTCTAGAAAGCTACATTAAAAAAAATGAAAGTCATTGAAAGCATGAGCAGATAAGAGCAGGTGCTCATTGATGTCCCAGAGCTTCAGACAAACACACAGACAGTCAGATCCCACCGTTTATGGCTAAACTGCTGATACTCTGAACAGCCAATCAGTGAAACATAGAGAAAGCCAGCATGATTCACTTTCCTCATCATTATGATCATTATGAACAACAGGTGTTTTTCCTGTGGAGATAGCGCTGGATCTAAAAATTGCTTCTTGTGGATTGAGAACATGAGAATGAAAGAGCTTTACTTAAATTAGCTGACATATGTGTATGTGACGTATTATGGCTGCAACACCTAAATTCAGTTTAATGCACCAACAGTGATGCTGACTCAAGCAAAAACAAAGCACGACTCAAAGCACGACCCTTGGTTCAAACCACAAACTAGTAATGAATGCTTTCTGCAGGTTAAAAGGAAGATTGCAGTGCTCACAGACACATGGTTGTAATGCAGATGAAGCCAAATCAGTTGTATTGACCTATTGTACTCTTCATTATCTCTGTAAAAGTCAGGGTGAAAAATACACAGATGAATGGTTTGTGTGTGAACCTGTAAAACAACCTGAGCCCGAATTGCAGTCACATGTAGCCATGCATGTAATTACATACTTTGTAATCCTGCTGCACTAGCCTTTATGCAGCAATTAATTATTAGTTTTACTGATCACTCATTCCATTAAGCATCCTTTTCATCTAGACTGCAATAGTGCCTGCTCACGTTTTCAGCACCCATGGTTTTTGAAGTATAACAGTGAAAAACAATGGATAAATATAAAACTGATGATTTAAATATGAGTCTGTATATTGTAACACTATATTTATTTTGTTTATTGCAAAATATTCATATATAGCATAGAGTGACTGACTCAAATATATCATTAGCAGTATATAATTAATTTCTTAATCTAAACATATTTAAAGAAATTTAGCATTTCATCCCTTGCACACCAGTGAATACTCTGCAGTGAATGGGTGCCGTCAGAATGAATGTCCAAACAGCTGATAAGAAACATCACAATAATCCACAAGTAACCCATGCAACTCCAGTTTATCAATTAACAAGACAACTTATTTACTAAAAAAAAAAAAAAAACATTATTATGGATAGAGGAAGGATTTGTTTCTTACAAACACAGATTTTCACAAGGCATTATTTAATGGACTGGAATTATTGTGAATCCTCTGCAGTGAATGGGTGCCGTCAGAATGAAAAGCCAAACAGCTGATAAAAACATCACAATAATCCACAAGTAACCCATGCAACTCCAGTTTATCAATTAACATCTTGTGAAGCCAAAAAATGCATCTTTGTAAGGAAACAAATCCATAATTAGGACGTTTTAACTTAATGTGTGCATATTTCTCTCCTGATTCAAACAAGACAACTTATTTACTAAAAAAAAACATTATTATTTATAGAGGAAGGATTTGTTTCTTACAAACACAGATTTTCACAAGGCATTATTTAATGGACTGGAATTATTGTGAATCCTCTGCAGTGAATGGGTGCCGTCAGAATGAAAATCCAAACAGCTGATAAAAACATCACAATAATCCACAAGTAACCCATGCAACTCCAGTTTATCAATTAACATCTTGTGAAGCCAAAAAATGCATCTTTGTAAGAATACAAATCCATAATAAGGGCATTTTAACTTAATGTGTGCATATTTCTCTCCTGATTCAAAGAAGACAACTTATTTACTAAAAAAAAAAACATTATTATGGATAGAGGAAGGATTTGTTTCTTACAAACACAGATTTTCACAAGGCATTATTTAATGGACTGGAATTATTGTGAATCCTCTGCAGTGAATGGGTGCCGTCAGAATGAAAATTCAAACAGCTGATAAAAACATCACAATAATCCACAAGTAACCCATGCAACTCCAGTTTATCAATTAACATCTTGTGAAGCCAAAAAATGCATCTTTGTAAGAATACAAATCCATAATAAGGGCATTTTAACTTAATGTGTGCATATTTCTCTCCTGATTCAAAGAAGACAACTTATTTACTAAAAAAAAAAAACATTATTATGGATAGAGGAAGGATTTGTTTCTTACAAACACAGATTTTCACAAGGCATTATTTAATGGACTGGAATTATTGTGAATCCTCTGCAGTGAATGGGTGCCGTCAGAATGAAAATCCAAACAGCTGATAAAAACATCACAATAATCCACAAGTAACCCATGCAACTCCAGTTTATCAATTAACATCTTGTGAAGCCAAAAAATGCATCTTTGTAAGGAAACAAATCCATAATTAGGACGTTTTAACTTAATGTGTGCATATTTCTCTCCTGATTCAAACAAGACAACTTATTTACTAAAAAAAAAAACATTATTATTTATAGAGGAAGGATTTGTTTCTTACAAACACAGATTTTCACAAGGCATTATTTAATGGACTGGAATTATTGTGAATCCTCTGCAGTGAATGGGTGCCGTCAGAATGAAAATTCAAACAGCTGATAAAAACATCACAATAATCCACAAGTAACCCATGCAACTCCAGTTTATCAATTAACATCTTGTGAAGCCAAAAAATGCATCTTTGTAAGAATACAAATCCATAATAAGGGCATTTTAACTTAATGTGTGCATATTTCTCTCCTGATTCAAAGAAGACAACTTATTTACTAAAAAAAAAAACATTATTATGGATAGAGGAAGGATTTGTTTCTTACAAACACAGATTTTCACAAGGCATTATTTAATGGACTGGAATTATTGTGAATCCTCTGCAGTGAATGGGTGCCGTCAGAATGAAAAGCCAAACAGCTGATAAAAACATCACAATAATCCACAAGTAACCCATGCAACTCCAGTTTATCAATTAACATCTTGTGAAGCCAAAAAATGCATCTTTGTAAGGAAACAAATCCATAATTAGGACGTTTTAACTTAATGTGTGCATATTTCTCTCCTGATTCAAACAAGACAACTTATTTACTAAAAAAAAAAACATTATTATGGATAGAGGAAGGATTTGTTTCTTACAAACACAGATTTTCACAAGGCATTATTTAATGGACTGGAATTATTGTGAATCCTCTGCAGTGAATGGGTGCCGTCAGAATGAAAAGCCAAACAGCTGATAAAAACATCACAATAATCCACAAGTAACCCATACGAGTCCATCAACTTGTGACATCTTGTGAAGCCAAAAGGTTCATGTCTGTAAGAAACAAATTCATAATAAATCACTTTAACTTATTATGAGCATATTTCTCTCCTTTCTGAGTTGTTTCTGACAAACACGCAGCTTTTTACTATACAAGATGTTAATTGATCTTAACTGGAGTGGTGTGGATTATTAAGATGGTTTTATCAGCTGTTTGGACTCTCATTCAATGGCACCCATTCACTGCACAGGATCCTTTGGTGCGTAAGTAATGCAATGCTACATTTCTCCAAATCTGTTTCCAGGAAGAAACAAACTAACAAAACAAGAACATTTTTAGCTAATTTTATTTTCTGGGGTGAACTTTTCCTTTAAACATGTTATTTAAAAAAATAATTATATAAAAATATTGGCCTGATGGCTTCAACAAAAACAAACCATCGATTAACAACCTCAAAGCTCACAGTAGGTCTGTCTTTAATGGTTCATGAGTTATTGTTAAAAATAAATATGGAAAA
The DNA here is from genome assembly GCF_049309525.1 of Garra rufa. Lineage (NCBI taxonomy): Eukaryota > Metazoa > Chordata > Actinopteri > Cypriniformes > Cyprinidae > Garra > Garra rufa. Next base: position 7,207,807 of record NC_133365.1, on the reverse strand, counting down.
AAAAATTAAAGAGATTTTTCCACAACCCAACTGTTGCAATCTATTAATCTATTAGTAACATCTTTTATGCATCCTATTATACTAGATTCGCCTCTGGCTGTACTTGACAAATCTACGGGGGAAACTTAATTGAAAACAGTCTTTATTGCTGCAGTTTTTGCCAGTATCCAACACAGAGGTCAGCCCCGCTGTTTCTTTTTTGGGCAATCATAGTCTCTGCAGACCTAATTTTCCTTCACATTTTGTTGTTATTATTTCCCTCCTCTCTTTGTAGCTTAAACATGGAAACCGCATGTTTCTAAAAACCTCTGGTGTTTATTCTGCGCTGGTCTCTGTGAGTGCTCTGGACCTGAGTTTCCTTGCATTGTGCTGATTGTGGGTGAGACTGATGTGGATAAGAACCCTGAGGACATGATTTTGCTCCCGAGGGTTCCCGTTTCACAATGGAGAGTGACATAGCTGAAGAAAGACAGGAAGAGGAAAGGCCTAGCAGAGCTAGAAAAAAGAACCTGTCTTAGGAGCTAGCAGGTGTCATGTGCATTCATATACACTAAACATGTGAACATCTGTTAGATTCTCTGGAAGCTACTAGATTTTTACATTTCAAAGTAAATGTCAGTGGTTTTTATCCTGGATATTCTGGTTGGATGAAAAGTCAAGAAATACAGGTTTAAAAAGCCATTAGACTTACATTGAAGTAATCATCAATAAGGGAGTTTCACACTGGCAGTTTAGTCTGAAACAAACTGGTAATGTGAAAATTGTGGTGCAGACCGGGGATAATTAATGTAAAATGACTTAAGATACAGTTGAGATACAACTGCATGCTGTTCTTCAGAATAATCCTTCAGGTCCCACAAATTCTTTGGTTTTCCAGCATTTTTGTGTAATTGAACCCTTTCCAACAATGGCTGTATGACTTTGAGATCCATCTTTTCACACTGAGGACAACTGAGGGACTCATATGCAACTATTACAGAAGGTTCAAACACTCACTGATGCTCCAGAAGAAAACACAATGCATTTTGAACAGAATGTAAATGTGTACAATTTTCTTATTTTGCCTAAATATCATATTTTTTTATTTAGTACTGCCCTTCAGAGGCTATATGTAAACATCTTTTATGTGAAATATCTTATTCAAGTCAGTACTAAATAAACAATAACATGCATTTTGTATGATCCCTCTTATTTTGGTAAAATAATCAACATTTTGCAGATTCTGAATGGGGGATGTAAACTTTTGACCTCAACTGTATTTGGAAAGTTGCAAGAAAGACCTGCACAGTACTACGGTGAAAGAGGCAACAGAAACATTTGACAACAAAAAAAAAAGCAAATGTGAGATAAAAACTATAGCATACTACAACCTTCTTCGGTGCCTAAAGCTTTTGACCAAAACATTTGCTATTCCACTTTCTTGTTATCCTTTTTAACCTTTGTAATGTGCATGCTTTTTTTGCAACTTTTTGCCTGTTTGGATTATTGTGGCTTATGCACCTAAGGAAAGATTTACTAACAGCTTACGTCAGTGCAAACCCTCTTTTGGTGTAAAAAAAAAAACTAGCATTACTTTAGACAATACTGTTGTGGACACATTTATATTTGAAGCTGTTCTTATTGCATATACATTTGCAGGAGTTTCCCTTTTAGATGCAACATTTATGGGAGGGGGGTATATAAATGAATCATGTATGATTTAACAAAATATCTAAAAATTCTTAAATGAAGAAGGATTTTCTAGACATGTAAAAATTATTGTCTTGTTTTAAGAAAAAAACAAGTCAAAATTAAGTGAGTTTTTGCTTAAAACAAGCAAAATAATCTGCCAATGGGGTAAGAAAAAAATCTTATTTCAAACAGAAAAAACAAGATTTTTTTTTAACCCCATTGGCAGATTATTTTGCTTGTTTCAAGCAAAAATGCACTTAACTTTCAGAAAGTCAAAATTAAGATATTTTGGCTAGAAACAAGACAAAAAATCTAAGTAAGAAGCATTTTTGCAGTGTTGGTACTTGCCCTGTTTAGTAAATTCACATGTAGATGTTAAAAACACCTTAGAAAAGTGATGCTGCAGACACATTTACCATTGTTCAGCAAAATTTCACAGTCAGAATTAAGGCCTTTTTATTATCAGAAATGTTGCTTGAGAAATGTTTGACCAACAGAAGGCATCTTGGTTTGAAAGTACAATACCATTGACTGGCTCCCATTAACAAGCCCCATAATCTGTGGTATCATTCAAGTCTGTAGCACAAATAGTGTGGAATAACTTATGCAAAAATTTTAATAATTGTGTGTTTGTTTTAGTTACACTTTATTCTGATGGTCACCTTTAGACATTCTGCTAACAATAAGCAACTTTGCATCTACATGTCAACTAACTCTTCATTAGTAGACTGTTAGGCTAAGGTTAGGGTTAGAGGAATTAGTTGACATGTTCTTGCAAAGGTACGTCAGTTAGTTAGCAGAATGTGTGCTGGGAACCATCAAAATAAATTGTTAACAGATACTAAGCAGACAGTCTGCTACTACTCTAATGACTGCTAGTTGACATGTGGTTACTTATAGTCGACAAAATGGTCAAACTAAAGTGTTTGCTTCGTTTCAGCCCAAACCCTAAGTAAGAATAACCGTGATGCCTGCAGTGCTATGCAATCAATAGCAATAGTAACAACAAGTGCTAAAGGTGGGAATGATGAATGTGTATGTGTGAGCGTGTTAACTAGCTTTCCTGCTGTTATTGATCTTTGCTGGAGCAGAACATAGCCACTTCCTGTCTGTGCAGTGGCATCCTGTGATGAAGGATGTTTGTGAATATTGTGCTGTGTGGCTCGCCATCCTGTAGACTTCCTCTCTTAAGACTAAATGGGTCAGAATCCAGCAGGGACGTGTTCCTAAGTGCTCCAGCTTTTGAAACTCATTGAGACATTCAGTGAAGAGCCATCAACACAGCTCTGGATCACTATCAATGGCATTCCATTGATACTGAAGCATTTCTGCTCAAGTTGCCTTGGGTTTGTATTTCTCAAGGAAAAACACAGAATGTTCATTTATATTTAGAAGACTCTTTTATGCGAAGAAAAAAGAATATCACAAGGAATTTAATAGTAGAAGCGGCATCAATTGTTTCAAGAGTTAAGCTAGTGCACAAAATCTAGATTTGCAATATATAAACATTATTATTTTTATGTATTTATTTGATAATTTAGAGAGCATACTTGTGAACGCGTTCCATTCTGCTTAAAAAGCATCTGGTCGGGGTTTGGAATTTTACAACAGGAAAAGAAGGGTCAAACTCATCGAGGCCTCATGAAAGCCAAAAAGTAATAATTTGGGCTTCCTGTCAGACACACAGACACAAAGGCTCCAAAAATGCAAGCAGAGGTGAGGTGTCTGGTGTCGCGGCATCTCAGGGTTAAACATGCTGACCTCTAAATGGTGAATACTCAGACACAGACATAGTTACAGACTAAAGCCAAGCAAAATGCAGATGCACTAATGAAGCAAGAGAAAAATCTTCTTGTCTTATGTCTGCAAAAGAACTTGTTTATTTTCTCTAAAAGCAAATTACTGCAAAAAAAAAGCACAAACTCGATTCTGTGCTTACTTGATCTAATTTTTGATGTTTATAAAAATGTTGTAGATTTAAGTAGCAAATGAGATTCTTGAATATATCTTGAAACAAAGGTCTTCTTAATGATTTTGAGTTTTGTTTAAGATGATTAAAGCAACAGTTTTTAAATAATGAAAGAATATGTAAAAGTATGGTATTTGGGGTCAAAAGCACCCTTGCTGTTGGAGCTAAAAGGCACAATAATTAACATGATCATTAATAGAAGGCTGACTTTTCTATTTGTTGACATGACATTGTTAGATTCAGATGGTAAATATCATATACTATGTTGGGTGTCCATCTTAAAGATAATCACCATGTTTAGAATGAATCCATCATATTTAAAAACATGCTATTAATCATATTATATAATAAAATATCATCTGCAAATCTATATTAAATTACTATGGGATCTCCTTCAATGCTTTCGGAATCTTTACATTTTAATATGATTTTGTTTCTGTATTTTAAAGTATATGTTTTATTTTAACATATTTTAATGACCTTATATTAAACAAATAATAATTATTTTATTTTTCAAAATAAGCAGAAAATAGTACAAACTTGGCAAAAGTTATTTTTTTCAGACATTAAAAAAAAAAACATTATTTCAGGTAAAGTATTTGCATCAATACTGTGTGGCTTTTACCCCATGCTGGCATTACCCCTTGTAATCTCATACATTTTATGTTGCTCCATAAATGGTCAATACAAATGTATATATTTTTCTGCAATCATACACTTCAGGCACAGTGAAAAGCACATTTTTTTTCTTATACATTTGGGTGAACTTTTCCTTTAAGGAACAAACTTGTACAGTTTCAAAAACACCTAATAAAAACCCCCTCTTCGCACTTGCGCCATGCAAGGCTATGGTTTTGAAACCATGACAACAGAGCCCAATAACTTACGGTAACTGGCTGTTACACGGTGGGTTTAACTCATTTGCAAACACTTGTACTGCATCATTGGCTTGCTGTACAGTGAGCTGAAGCACTGCCTCCGTCAGAACAGCCACACTGGCACCAGCTCTGCTATGGCAACCGCAGTAGGGTAAAACACACAGCGCCAAATAACCCTGCGTCTATGACAACTGATGGGCTGCAGTGATTTAATGTCAACCACTCTTGCACCTTTTCCAGTAATATACGGAGTTGTGCAACAAGTGATGAGTAGCAGGACAAGCACAGCATTGCAGTAACAACATATTTGACAGGTAGTTTTTCAGCGGCACAAGTTGGTGCGTCAAAGACGGCATAATTATTTATTATAGTTATTCAAACTCAAACTCAATCTGACATAATGACATCATTATCACATGGCGCAGCTGATTGGTTCTTTTTGTATCCGCAACCAGTGAGCTTGCTGCTCAACATTCAAATACTCAACTAGTGCTTGCTGTAGCAGTTGCAGCATGCTTCAGAAACCCTCCACCTTCCCCAGCTCCACCTGTATAGACAACAGGCTCCATATACATTTCTGCAAACCTGTAAAAACATATCTATATGTAAAAGTCACTGCAGTTTCCAGTTGAAATGAACACTACAGGCAGTAAAACTTCTCTACATATGATTTACACACAGAGTTTTGATTAATAAAGTCTCATTTTTACACAGTTACTTGCAGAATATTATATTATGGCTTCAAAACAATTTTAACATTAACAGCTCACGTGATATATTGCTCTGTATTTGCAATTTTAAACCAGAGCCAATATTCATAATATATATTTTGTCATTACTATAAGCATACAAGCATGATGAAATTAGTACATCCCCTATTTTCTATTTGTAAAAAGATAATGTATAATAATAAAGTTTGGAATAATATCCATTTTGGGGACACTTTAATTTGGGAACCAGGGGCCGGATTCATGAACATCTTCTTAAGAAATAAATTATGAAATTTCTTTAGATAACTAAGAAGTTCGTAAGAATGTTCTTAAGTGCAATTCTTGTAAAATTCTTAAGAAGTTCTCAAATATGTTCTTAAGAACATCTTAATTTTTTTCTTAAGAAGAAAATGATACATCATTCTGAGTGAATACATGGTTGAAGATGCATTTATAAACTCGCACTTCAACGATTGTTTCTGCAGATTATCCTAATAATCATAATAAGCACGCACACTATTTTTGTCACGACCTTGACTGGCGATGGCTAATATGTATTATATGTAGCTAGAAGTGTTGCAATGCTTAAATATAGCAATTAATAAAAAATAAAAAATAAAAATAAATTAACAAAATAAAATTATTAATAAAAATAAAGTAAACAATTCTTACTATTTTGGAGACGAGTCTTGGGGTATTCTAAATTTAGGAAGTTATTTACAATGGTTTTTAGAAGGATTCTTTTCAAGAATTGTAATTTTCTTAATTTTTGTCTTAAGAACAATCTGAAGTAAAAAGATAAGAATATTCTTAATTTTTGGGGAATACAAAATATTCTTAGCTTTTTTCTTATTTAAAAAAATAAGAAGAAATGGCAATTAAGAAGAAATTTCTTCTTAAGAATGTTATTGCGTCCAGCGGATATTCTTTAAAATGGCGCTACAGTGATGCAAATTAGACAAACTGTTGAATAAAGTCATTATTTTAATTTTCTTTGCGTACAAAAAGTATTTTCGCTGCTTCATAAAATTCTGATTAAACCACTGTTGGCAGACTATTTTGACGATGCCTTTCATACTTTTTTGGGTACTGACAGTGGAATTTACCTGGCAGTCAATGGGACAGTAACAAGCCTCACTGTTAATCCAAAATATCTTCAATTGTGTTTGGAATGACATGGGGGTAAGTGATTAATGACAAAATGCTCATTTTGGGGTGGAGTAACCCTTTAATAGTGAGAAATGGTACTGAAACTAATGTGACTGAGTTGCATTTGTAATGATACCAACATTTAAATTATACTAAAGTACACTAGAAATAGTTCAAAATTAAGCACAACTGAGTATATTTAACATATCTTTAGTTCAGTCTGAGATGCCAGTTTCAACACCATTTGTCTTTTACAGCATCTGTGTCCTGCTGGGAGTGTAACTGATATTTGGTTCTCCCATTTAAAACAGCTGGGTATGCAGACACATCTATCACATATCGCAACCCGTATGAGCTCCCAGAGCGCCAAATACTGTTGTTTGTCCAAGTGTTTTTTGACTATACAGACGTCAAAAGAGTCCTGTCATGTCTTTACTGTGAAGTGGCTAGAACTGTACGCACATTGCTTTCAATGAGAAACCTCTGGTTTAATAAATAGAAGGATGTGAAGGAAAGTCATCATTTAATGCTGGGGTATGAAGTTTAATTTTTAATCATTTTAGTTGCATAATATATTTCTATTACTATTTAGAAATCTTTAAGTAAATAAGTCGAGCCCATCTCTAAATGGACACTATTTCTCAACAGTATAAAACATATAACAGGCAGATAAAAGTGTGCTGCCAAACAGCCAAACAGTAGAACTAATTGAAAAATTTTCATTTGAAATCATATCCTGCTCTCTAGCAGTTGACATTCTTTTCTGACCCACTTGTGTAATTAGATAATACTAGATATTAGTTAATTTGTATAGTTTTAAATACTCTCAAACTGAGATAAATCAGCTCTTTGAGAATATTTTGCTTGATAAGTATGTTTTGTGCACAGCTGACAAAATAACAAATGTGCAAAGAATAGCTGAATACAAGCTGATTTTGTGTCAAAGTCCCCACAAGCCTGCTGCAAAAGCCCAGCATGAATATCAATCAAATAAACTGGCAGAGATCCTTGAGAATGGATTACATATTTTTCTGTGTGCTGTAAATTTTCTTCCCTCTTGCAAAAGCAATGAGCATTAAAGCATGCCAGCCATTATTAAGGTTATGGGTGCTTTGCATTCATTCTGACAAGCACCCAAGGAGAATTGCTGGCCCAAAACACAATCCACCTTCAAATACTCTGGTACAGGTCTTCTGTAGGTAACTTTAAACTATCACTCAGTCTGCATGTCAGATTCCAGCTCTGTTCCAAAAACCTGGTTGGCCTACTACGGCAATGGCCTACATACATGGGTCTGCAGACAGTCTTATGAGAAAAAGCAGGTGGCTCTGACTATTCCTGCATGCACACAAGTGTAAGTCAAGTTTTAGGGTAACATTTTAGAATAAGGAACACTCATTCACTATTAACTATGACTTTTCCCTCTAAAAAATACCTAATTTGCTGCTTATTGATAGTAAGGTAGTTGTTAAATGTAGGTATTGGGTAGGATTAGGGATGTAGAATAAGGTCATGCAGAATAAGGCATTAATATGTGCTTGATAAATAGGTAATATTCTAGTAATATGCATGCTAATAAGCAGACCGTAAAATATAGTCTTACCTAAAATACTAATAAGATTAAATTCATGATTAGCATTTGGGGAAATTCATCAGAATAATTGCACTTTCATTTATAAGCATAAATCAAGAGAATGTCAACTCATACGCATGGTTTATTTGACCTCACCTATTTCCATGATTTATTATATTATTATAAATATTAAAGGGGGCATTGGATGGAAAATTCACTTTCCATCACATGGTGTGTGCATATAAATGTCTTGGTAGCCACCATGCCACAAAAATCCATTCATATCTTTGTTTTAATCCCACAAAAACCAAAACAGTCTCAATTATCAATTTTCTGGATAAATTCTGGATATAGAGAGTTGTTACTACATTCGAGTCTCGTCTTTTTTCATCATCAATATTGTATGCTAAAATAGTCACAGTTGGTGTTTAATAATGTCAGATACTTGAGACTTTGGATCAACTCAAAT